>NW_008614231.1:0-67476 GCF_000691845.1 Merops nubicus | reverse complement strand
CCTCTGTATGAAGGGCTGTGGGAATCACCCATATGTCAACCTTAATTCAGGGCACGGGGTTCAAACCCCAGCATTTCAGGAGTGGGGCTGTGCAGGTTGTCACCTACATGAGAATCCTGCAGCTGCTGACTGGGATAATACCACAGGAAAAAGTTTATTCCCAACTGAGAAAAAATGATAATGAGGGAGAGTCTGAGCAATGTCTGTAGCATACATAGAAGAATCTAGAGTCCTTTTATATATGGGTGAAAGGCAGTGTGGAAACACATGCTCTGCCCCAAGACCCCCAGAGTAATCAATGAATGAGCAGATGGGGAAAGAAGCTAATCAAAGTTACTGGTGGACCAGGACACAGGCTAAGACAACATCTACCCACTGGATAGTTTTGAAAACAGGCTGGCAAAGTTCCTTTTAAGAGTGTTTTACACAATGTTGATCTTATTTTGGAGCAGAGGAATGGGCTATGTTCTAACCCTGTTATGACACTATTTCATAGAATCATAGAAGTGCTGGGGTTGGAAGGCACCACAAAGATCATATACCTCCAATCCCCCTACCACAAGAGGACACACCTCCCATTAGACCAGGTTGCTCAAAGCCCCATCCAACCTGGTCCTGAACACTTCCAGGGATGGAGCATCCACAGCTTCCCTGAGCAACCTGTTCCTGTGTCTCACCACCCTCACAGGGAAGAATTTTGTCCTAATTTCTAACCTAAACCTACCCTCTCCCAGTTTGAAGCCTTTAACCCTTGTCCTACTACTACAAGCCCGTGTAACAAGTCCTTCCCCACCTTTCTTGTAGGCCCCCTTCCGGTACTGGATGGCTGTAATAAGGTGTCCCCGGAGCCTTCTCTCCTCCAGGCTGAAAAACCCCAGCTCTCTCAGCCTGTGCTCATAGGAGAGGTGTTCCAGTCCTCTGATTGTCTTCTTGGCCCTCCTGTGAACCTGTTTCAAGAGGTCCATGTCCTTCTTATTTTGGGGGGTCCAGAGCTGGATATGTACTCTAGGTGGAGAAGGGAATGATGGACCACCAGCCCCCACTGGCTGCTGCTCAGGGGAGCAAGCTGGTCACTACACAGCAGAGAGGGACACTTAACGTGGAAAGATACATGTGTCCATGCTCCAGGTGCTCCCAGGGTATTCCTGGGGTAAGCACGAGCTTTACCTGAATGAGGAGCTGCTCTACAATAATAGTAGCTGTGTAGTTCTCTGATCATATTCATGGCTCTCCTCTGGACCTTCTCCCACAGGTGCATGTCTCTCTTGTTTTGGGGTCTCCAGAGCTGGACACATTATTCTAGGTAGGGTCTCATGAGAGTAGAGTAGACAGAAAGAATACCCTCCCTTGACCTGCTGGCCACGCTTCTTTTGATACAGCCCAGGTTACAGCTGGATATTTCTTTGACAGTGTATTTGAAGAGTGACTAGTAGGCCTTGGGCCAAGTCATACAAGCATGGCAAGATAATCCTGAAAAAGATTCAATATTTTAAATATAAGAAAACAAACTCCCACCACCAGCAGCATAGGATTCATGGTCATTCTGGGACTAATGGACCAGTGGTGGGTGGCTGTCTGGGTTCTTGGCAGGGCAATACAGCATAACTTGTTTTAATTAACTACTTGGATGAATTAACGAGCTGTGGGACAGGATCTGCCTATGGCTGCTGGTGTCTTTTCACTGACTTTGGGGAAGGCCCTTTCCAACCTCAACCATTCTGTGAAGTTACTTCTCCTTTACTTTAGGAGGGCACTGACACTGAGGTGCAGGCCCAGTGTGGGCACAGGCTGGATTTCGGGTACCAACACTGGGCTGAAGGACACCTGAAAGAGCTCTTTCATTGCCTTTCCATGGAAAGAGAGGGCTGTCAGTTGTGCCAGGGGGAGGATGCCTGTCTCCCTGGGGCTGTTACCCATCCCAGGTCTGGTGAAACCCAACGCATGATGCTTTGCACCTAGGCATGAGTCCCTTTGGTGGGCACTGCAGGGATGCCACATCCCTATGTCCACACTGATGCATGATTAAGGGCATTAAGGAAGCAACTAAACTAAAAGGTAGTTTTAGAGCTCACACAGTTTATTGTGGAACCCCAATGGGGAGTAGTGGAAAGCTGGGTACTGAGAAAAGCCCCAGATTTTGCCTGCAGAATTGCAGTACCTGGCTAAGCGCGTCAAGCTGATCAGTTCTCATTCTTTCTTGGGCTCTGTCTAGAAAACACCCACTATTAGAAATAGTAGTAACAAGCAAATAATGACAAGACATGCATTTTAAATCAGTGTCAATACTGTCAGAAAAGCAGCTTGCTTAGGCAACAGATCATACCAGCTGGAAGACAGCAACAGTTGTTCCCCTCATGGCAGTTAAAAGCAAATGCTATATAAATGGAAAATAAATATTTAAAATAAATTATCAAGATTTACTCACATAACTGAAAGTATCCCAGATCCACAGAGAGAAGAAAGAACATATAAAAGTTTATTTAAGGATAGATTAGTGAACATGAGAATACCTAAGAAGATCAATCAAAAATTCTAGAATTCAACATTTTTGTTTTCTAATCAGTCAGGAGTAGAATCATTATAGAGAGCAGCATCTGATTCAAATCACATATTTCTTAGTAACTGTATCACAACAAAATCATCAAGATTCTGTATGAAACCCCAACAATTAAGTGAATTCAGTTAGATAATCATTTAAGATGCGTCTGAACATTTCCTGAGTTAGAGAACCTTGTCTTCCACATGACTCTGGCTGTGAAAGTTGCCATTTGATTTCCCTACATGGAAAAAATGTAAGTTTGATATCACCTAAATGCATCTGTTAGATCCTGGCTGAAATCCAAAGCTGGATATGGGAGTAATTCCCAATCCACCACTCTTGAGAGCCTGACAATTGCTTCATCAGTCCTACCTGGCTGCTGATCTTTCTTCTTGATCCCTGAACTCCCCCAGCTTTCAGATTCTTATTGTTCTGAGTCACTGAATCAAATAAATACAAGATGAAGGAGTAAATAAGTTAATACAAGAGTGAAATCTCAGGATCCTCCAACTATCATTAACTTGTCAGTATCATCCAAAATCTCAAAGTTTTCCTGAGTGCTTGTTGTGTTTTAACAACTGTGTACCAACTTGTAGGAACATTTCTCTCCATCTCTTCTCACAGGGGGTTGTACCTTGTGTGCATGTGTCATGTCTTGCCTGTATAACTTCAGTTTTTATTTGAATCACTGAATTGAGATAAACCTCCAGTAAAAGGCTATAGTTGATCCAGCTTGTCCCATTTCTTCACACTTCCTGCTCTGGTAAGCCTATGATCAAACCTTTATACCAAGCAATCATATTTTGATGCTGGCTTTTGGTTCTAATCTGTGTCTTAATTTTCACAAGAATTCATGGAAAGAGCTGCAGCTAAAGTCAAGTCTAATTCTTGAGGTAGATCACAAAAATGAGGGTGGAACATTTGAAGAAAAGGAATGGCATGTTCTTCATTTCCAAGCTCTCATAAGAGAGGAGCCCAGGTGGACCCAGAACCTGTCTGCCCTAACAAATGCTGTGAAGCCTCCATATTTAAGTGATACTTTTCCATGAAAGATACTTTGAGAGCTCCAATATTCCATCAGCATTGTCTGATTGATTGACAAATGCATCTTTTCAAGCTGAATTTGGTTTTAAGGACAAAAGTCCATGAGGAAAGAGCCTCAGGGCTACTGTGCTTGATTTTGTGTGAAATATGCAGATATTCCAGACATAAGTGACAGGACAAATCACAAGATGGTGAGATTAGACAAAAAAATCTGCCATTTGAAATAACACTTGACTGTTATTTGTTTGGAATGCACAATAGACAGTGAGTCATTGGTCAAAGCAGCTGAACTTTAGGATGTTGTTATGAATGTAGGACCTCTTTATATTTTCATGAAGCAGTCTTGTAGTATTTGGAGCTTTGGACAAAGCTAGAAAATTTTCTGCTAGAATGGAAAGCAGTTTAATCTTACCTACCCCCAAGGTCCAAAGCCTGAGTGTTATGTAAGCTAATATTGATAGCATAAATATTACTATGGCATTAGAATCAAAGCTGCAGGAAATTTAGGCCTGTATAGTTGATGTTGAAATTTAATATATGGATTCCATACTTACCCAGTGTCAACAACAGCTACTCACATGTTTTCAGTGCTTTCAGTCTATGCACGGGGCGAGTATTTAAAAGATAGGAACCGTGTGGCAAACCATATACCAGCAATCTACACTGTATAATGGAAAGAAAAAAATATACCTCATACCTTGGTTATTCTGTGATTACACATAGAGATCTTACATATAAGACAATCATCAAATCTACAACAAATAGAAGATACATATTTAGCCATGACCAACAGATCTTTTGAATTTATTGTTTTTGGTACAACTAATATTCTCAGTTTTATGTTGCATGAAAGTAGTGGAATATTATCATCATAATCCATACAAACTTCTGCCACTAGAGTTAGGTAAGTAGATAGTTATTAAGATATGTCTATGTTATATATGGGTAGGTACATACAAAAATATATTAGTAATATATAGTATATATATAAATCTATATTTGCATTTATATATTAATTAGATCTATGTAGAGAAAAAAACAGAGAGAAAGTGAGAATGAAGAGGAAGAATACAAATATGGGTGATAACTTAAGACTTAATGTTTTTCTATAAAATCAGAATTTTAACCATCTTGAAAGAAGGAAGTATTTTTTTCATAAGGCACGTTCACAGAAAGTGCTCAAGACAGTTCTTTTTTTTCAAATTTTGAAAGGAAAATCAGGGGAAAAGCTTGAACTTGGAACAGAAATTTGCATGAGCTCTCAACTTTAATTCTTTCATAGTTGTATTTGCCTTTGCTGGTTGCTCTTATGAATGAAGCATGTTGATTCTTTACTCTTAAACTTTGCCCGATGTTCTTGCTTGAGCTTTTACTAGAAAAATGCTCAGAATTTCTACCTCCTGCTTGCAATTCTGTTTGCCCTGGGTGTTACATCACAGATGCTTTGCTCCTTTTCATGTAATGATGGATTAATTGTGTAGTGATATCAAAGCTGTCAAAATATTAGACTGTATTAGTTTTGAAGCTTTAAGAGAAAGTGGACTTTTAGAGTTGTCCTATATGATGATGTGTCAGACAGTGACAGAACCAAAATTAAAGACTAAGTAGTTAATATCCTGAATGGCAAAGATATAGCAAGACTAGGAATAATACCTTATAGACACACTTCCCTTACTAAGACAAGAAGTGCACCTGGAGGTCAATCCTTTTAAAAATGAAAACTTCAAAGAACCTGGTATCTGTTTAGATACCTAAGGATATTAAATAATATTCAAAGCTCTCATGAAAAGATGGCTAGATGAAACATGCAGAAAATCTGAGAGAAAAGTAATACCTAACATCATGAGGAAATGAAGAATTTGGTCTATTTTTTTAAAACTTTAGATATAGTGTCCCGTCACAATTCACAACCTAACAAGATCATTATGGGCTGGACAGTGAGTGTAGGAAAATGGTACTTTCTCATGGTACTTTGCCCACTTGGCCACAGGAGATTTTCCTATATCTTAGAGCCACATTGTATAGACAGAAGTAGTTGAACTGTGGAAATAATGATTCACAGATGTGTGAGAATTTGTTTCAGACACTGGGGAAGACACATAAAATGTGCATTTTGTAAGCTCTACTATTCTTTTCCCTAATGACGTGAATTTATCTTCTGAGAAGCTAACATTTTTTTTCTAGCAATGCTCTTAGAATAGGCTATACACTAACTATATTCTACCTTTTTTCATCTGCCACATGTGGTAAGAACAAAAGTCTCTGTTGTTGCTAAGCATAAATTTTCCCCCTATTACCACAGTACCTACAAACTGAGAAATGCCATCCCTCCCTCACCTCAATTTTTCTGCAGTCACAAAACTCATCAAACACCTTTGTGAAGTGATCCATTGTCTGGGGCATTCTCTTGGCAGCACTCTCTTCATGGCCTTTTTTTTTTTTTTTCCCCTCTGAGAGAATAAAAAACTCTAGGTTTCTCATTTTTACCCCACCATGGTCAGCTCTTCTGGCATGCCTTGTCCTTCCTTCTACTGCTTCCATACTGCATAACAATGTTTTTTTTTTGGTTCTGAAAAATTAACCTTCCTTGTAGATAAGGATATTTAGGAGGGTTCTCTCTGCTGCTTTCTAGCTGCTGTTTTGTTTTCTTGTTAATCATGTTCTTTTCCTAGCTGTGGATCTCACTGAACTGACTATTGCTGTCATAATTTATACAGTACCTTCTGGGAAAAAACAGGAGAACTCAGTTGCTCTTAAACTAAACTGGCACTTTACTAGTAGAGAGGCTCTGTGAGTTCGGTTACCGTTTCCTCTAGGTGCTTCCTGCAGTCTCCACCAAGCTTGTTCCTCCTGGAAGATGCAGAATGATGTGGGGTGTGTATGACTAGGTTGCACTTTATTACATCCAAATGCAACCATAAAAACCAGAACAGATGACTATCAATCTATAACCAGCTCTTCCTCTCTGCTGGCTGAAAAGGGAGGTAGGCAATTATATCAGATGAAGATGTCTACTCTGTCTGAGGTGAGATAAATCCTCAGTGTTACTTGTGACGGATAGTCTTTACTTCACAGCTGCCATTAAAAAATGTTTAAAGATATTTAAAAGAACTTTAATAAAAGGCGTTGTGAAGCAAAACACAACTACTCTTAACATGTTGTAATTGCACACTTCACTGTGGCTGGCAGATAAAGCATCTATTGTTCCTTTAATCCATGTGAGACGAATAGCACATTTAATTACCCTGTATGTCAAAATTAATACAGATCCCAAAGCAGGCAGTGTCAATACATTTAGTTATATAGCAATTATAGTGCAGCCAGAGCCACTTAATATACAGGATTGAAAACAGAAACTAAACAAACATGAAAAAAGGGGAAAATAGCGTGGATCAGTGCTTCAAAGAATAACCTTATAACCTTAGGAAAGCAGGAGTTGTTCATTAGTACTAAGCTGCAAGTCCAAATAAATATGTAACCTCTCAAAAGTGTTCAGACCAACCCCAGAGCCTGTTAGGCCTTGTTGTTTTATAGACCTCAGAAAGGTGAAGGTGAGCTCTTGACACAATGCTTTTCATTTGAATTCACTTCCTGCTCTCTCGTTTACTGGAGGTAACTTCCCTTGGTACCTCAGCTGGCTTTCTTCACACAGAATGATTCGCTATTTGCATTTTGGTTCTAATACTGAATTCGCCTAACATGATTCAATCTTATTTTCCCAGTGGTACCATTAATATTTTAATTTAATCAGAATTTCAGGAACTTGTTTGCCATCCAGAGCAACTTGGTTACCTGTCAGCCTCCATCAGCTTGTCATATTAGAGGTGATTGTTCCTTGAATCTAATCTACTTTAAATGATTTCATTGGGTAGAGGTCTATAAATCATTTCAGAATGGGTCTGACAGATGAAGGCTTAGGTAAGTAAACAAATCAGGCTTGCTTTACTTTAGGCAGCAATGAACTTGGCTTTATCAACTTCTCATTGATTTCTGCACTCCAAAAGGTCAAAAAAATCTCTTTAACATAAGAACATTATTAATATAAGTACAGTATTACAACCAACCATAATTAAGATAAGTCCCAACATTCAGTGATGAGGCTGACTTAAGAACACTGCAGACTGCATTTCAATAAAGCCCGTTATGCAGTTTGAATTGATGAATTCATTTCCAAAAGGTTTACTTTCGTCTTTCCAATCAAAACAGAAATTAACTAATTAAGCAGTCCAGAGTCCCTCTGGATTTTGAGCCAAGTTTATAAAGGATAATACGATAAGGCTGCAGCTGGGAGTCTAATGTACAGTATATTATTTGAATCTTACAGTATGTTCACATTACTTACCTAAATTGTAGTTAAAAGCAAAAATCTGGTCCCTGTGAAATGTTGCTGAAGAATCATTGTGATTCACTTCAGACACGTGCGGGGACTGAGTTAATCAAGGACTGTCAGCTTGAAGCTAGCAACAACAAGGTGATACAGAGAACAATGTATGTTACGTAAGAGCACATTTTGTTATAGGTGCTGCATTTCAGACAATACTGGCACATATGTCTCCTTCAGCACAGGTAAGCAGAAAAGCTCTGCTTTCTGTGACAGTCCTCAGCTTGTGATAGGTAGGGGAAAGATATAAAAAAAATAGCGGTAAATAATGTAAAAAAAAATCTCATATAGTTAATTAATTGTATACACAGTTGGCACAACTAGTAGTAGAATATATACAAGGAGAGATCCTGTAGCATTTTTAGATGCAAAAAACAAAGGGTAAATCAACATCCAGAAACTATGTCCCACAAAACCCCCTTCTGCCCCAGTTCTGCTCTAAAAAAAGAAATGAATGCTTCTTTCTGTTTCTAATTAATTTACAAAACTGAATTCAGATAAAATATATATAGCATAGTAAGTTTAAGGAATGTTTTCCTTGGAAAAGCAGATTTGGCTGCACTGATACCTCCTGTCACATCACTGATCAATGGAAATTAGACAGTTATGCAGACCAATGTGCCCATGGTGGTGTATAGCTATGAAGTTTGAACTCACCAAAAGAGGACCAACTCTCCTCAAATCTGCGTATCCCAAGGAGATGTGTGGGAGGTAAAAGGTTCAATAATAATTAATAATTAAAATAACTCGAGCTGTGTTGAAGTAAAATTCCTTCATGTTGATCTCTAAAACACTGCAGAGAATTTAGCTCTACATTGGGCTGACCTCTTCTTTTTTTTTTTTGTAAATTAATGTCCACACGCAAAGTTGTTTGAAAATTGTTACTAAGATTAAAAAGTCCATGGGCCATATCAGACTATCTAGCACATAACATTAATGAGACTTACTGTCTGTAGTCCAAGAATTGGTAAGGCATGGTGTATCCACTTCCTTTGGCACCTCAGCACAAGTCATGAAGAAGCTGTTTACTGCTGAAATTATTGGGCAAATTTGCAGGAGTTCATAACATGGCTAAAATACACTGCTCTAGTTTGTAGTAATTCTCTTAAATGCTCTTCTTACAACCACGTAAAACTTAGGAATTGTTGTTGCCTGGGAATGCTCCTTTCTGTCTCAGGCAGCAGTACTGCATTACAATTTCTACTTCTATCATCATATATTGCTATAGGTCACATTCCTGCACAGTAACAAGCTGTTGTGTAGACAGTGAATTGCATGGTAGCTGAGGACAACACTTTGTCCTGTTGATGAGTTGACATGTAGAGTGAGTACATGTATATTTGACTGAAAGGAGACATCTGCCTCACCTATCTAAAATCTGGTGGCACCAGAAAGGCACCTGTAGATGGTGATCTATAACAGTTCTCTTTGATGGTTGTTTCAAGACATCCACCTAAGGTGGATGTGTCCCAGAAATTCTCAGTTTCTCCTACCAGCTGTAGAAAGAGTTTGGATCACATCTAGTAACAGAAGACTGACCCTTAGCCTGGATGGCTAAAACAGTTGAGAAAAAATTCACCCTGTGCTGTTGACTAGCTCAAGCCCAAAAACTCTACTTAGGATAAGGCAGCATGTCATTGTCACAGTTTGGGGTCAGGGCAGCCCCCCGAACCATAACAGATGCTCTCTGTTAATCCCCTCCCCCCACCCTGGAAAGGAAAAGAGAAAGGGAATAAGGGAGAGAAACTTAGTGATTAGAAAAAAAAAGAAACCAGCTTTAATACTACCACTAATAATAACAGTAACAATGATAATAAAATAGACTATGTACAAATATATACGCAGTTAGTACTGAACCCAGCTCCCCCTGATGGCAACACGTCACCGTCACCCCTGGCTGGGGAGCAGCCCCTGGGGAGAGGGTCCCAGGCTGGACTCAGCCACAGACAACTACAGGGTGCAGGAGCTGGGTTCTGGAACTCGGCTCAGGAACACAGGACTTGGGATCAAAGGCAGGATGGATGAAGCTCTCCTCAGATGCTGTCCACTGCAGCAGAAGCAGCCAGCAGACCAACAGAAGGCAGAAGAGCCAGAACAGAAGAGGTGACAGAAGGGCTTGCCCCTTCCCATCGTTCGGCTTTTGCTGGCTATGCTGGCTGTGGGATGGAACACCCCACTGGTGAATCTTGGGGTCACTTATCCTGTCCACTCCTCCCTGCAGGTGCGGGGTGCTCTCTGCCCCCTCCATGTGAGATCCAAGCTCAGCAGTGGCCTTGGTCATGCAGTAACTCTAAACATGAAGTCTTATCCCTGCTAAAACCAGGCAGTTTGTGAAAATGCTGCTAACTTCAGACAGAGCAGTTAATTAGAAGAGCTTTAGCTAAGAAGTTAAAATAATTGAGCAAACCCAGCTCTGTTTTACCCCAAAACAGGATAGTCATATATTAAGATGTTAAGCAACATTGTAATTATTACTGTAATGAGTGGACATCAAAAATAATTTCATTTAATTAATTTAATTTTGTCTGATTTGGTAACAAAAGGAGGGCTAGGAAAATCTCCATGCTATTGGGTGTGTGGAGAAACAGTGACAGAGGATGAAGAAAAGGGTACTTGATACCTCCGTTGCCTCAGTCTTTATTAGTAAGCCCCTTGAGCTGAAAGACAGGATTGGGGAGAAGAATGAAGCCTCCAAAATCCAAGGGGAAATAATTAGTGACCTGCTGCATCAGTTAGACGCATAAAGTCTCTGGAGCTGGATGGGATCTACCCAAAGGTACTGAGGGAGCTGCTGGAAGTGCTCACTGAGCCACTTTCAGTCATTTATCAGCAGTCTTGGCTAACTGGAGAGGTCCCAGCTGACCGGAAGTTAGCAAATGTGATGCTCATCTACAAGAAGGGCCAGAAGGAGGATCTGAGGAACTACAGGCCTGTTAATCTGACCTCGGTGCCAGGGAAGGTAATGAACCAGATCATCTTGGGTGCCATCATGTAACAGGACAACGAGATGATCAGCCCCAGTCATAATGGGTTTATGAAAGATAGGTCCTGCTTGATTAACCTGATCATCTTCTATGACAAGGTGACCCATTTAGTAGATGAGGAAAGACTGTGGATGTTGTCTACATGGATTTCAGTAAAGCCTTTGACACTGTTTCCCACAGCATTCTGCTAGAGAAACTGATGGCTCATGGCTTACACAAGTAGGCTTTGCTGGGTGAAGTGCTGACTGAAAGTCTGGGCCCAGAGAATGGTGATGAATGGAGTTAAATCCAGTAGGTGGCCAGTCATAACTGGTGTCCCCCAGGGCTCAGTATTTGCGCCCATTCTGTTTAATATATTTATCAATGGCCTGGATGAGGGCTTGAGGACACCCCCAGTAAGTCTGCAGATGATACCAAGTTGGCCAGAAATATTGATCTGCCTGAGGATAGGAAGGCTCTACAGAGACATCTAGACAGGCTGGATTGACAGGCCAAAGCCAATGGTATGAGGTTCACCAATGCCAAGTGCTGGGTCCTCCACTTGGATCCAAACAACCTCATGCAATGTTACAGGCTTGGAGAAGAGTGGCTGGAAAGCTGCCTGGCAGAAAAGGACCTGAGGATGCTGCTTGACAGATGGCTGAATATGAGCCAGCAGTGTGCCCAGGTGACCAAGGCAGCCAACAGCATCCCGACTTGTATCAGAAATAGTGTGTCCAGGAGGACTAGGGAAGAGATTGTCCTCCTGTACTTGGCACTGATCAGGCTGTACCTCAAATACTATGTTAATTTTTGGGTCCCTCACTACAAGAAGGACACTGAGGTGCCAGAGCATGTCTAAAGAAGAGCAACAAAGGTGATGAAGGGTCTAGAGCACAAGTCTTACGAGGATCAGCTGAGGGAACTACGGTTGTTTAGCCTGGAGAAAAGGAGGCTGAGAGGAGACCTTACTGCTCTCTAGAACTACCTGAAAAGAGGTTGTAGCAAGGTGAGGGTTGGTCTTTTCTCTCATGTAACAAGTGATAGGACAAGAGGAAACAGCCTCAAGTTGTGCCAGGGGAGGTTTGGATTGGACACTAGGAAAAATTCCTTCACCAAAATCATTGTTAAGCACTGGAACAGGCTGCCCAGGGAAGTGGTGAAGTCATCATCCCTGGAGGTATTTAAAAGAAACATAGATGTGGTGCCTGGGGACACGGTTTAGTGGTGGACTTGGCAGTGCTGGGTTAATGATTATACTTGATCTTAAAGGTCTTTTTCAACCTTAACAGGTCTGTGTTTCTGTGATTTCAAGACATGCACTTACGTTTTATTTAGTTAAGAGAGTAGAAACACATGCAAACTCTGAGATTCTCAGGATGAGGCTGTCTTTACGTGTCCTCTTAGAAAGCATTTTGCATGTTCTGTTTTCAGAAGAATGGACTGTACCTGCTTCTGTGTGTCCTACTGGGTTAAATTCTTTGGTAAAGGTTTTGATTTACCTGACCAAATAGGTCTGTAATTCATATAGAAAAGTTTCTTAAGTATGATTTTTAGTGAAATGGTCCAAAAAATATTTCTTCTAAATTCCAAAAATATAACTATCTGTGTCTTGTGTGTTATCAGAAACCCTCTCAGCACCAAACCTTCATTGATATGGACAGTGCAATTTTGTACCCAGACATCAGTTTTAAATATACCCTGAAAGTGACATTTACCAAATTTTGTCACAGATTGTTCCTGTTTATAAAAGTAAGGTTGCATCCTCTCTACACAGACTTTTTTTTTTGGTCTAGCAAAAGTAATATTTAACAACATTAGTTCAGATGTTTATAATGAAACTCTTTGGTAGTAACTTCAGCATCTCCTAGTCAGACAGATCTCATCTGAAAACAGAAGATGTTCTGACTTGCTTTAGTTTTGTTGGCTATTGCCATTCAGAAACATTTGCTGGGAAAGAACCCTATGTGAACTGAAGCCTCAACATCTGGTTGTCTTAAGCAAAAGTTAAACTGAAGGTGTAAATTTGTATTTTGGTGTTTTGTAATTTTTTTCGTGTGAGATCAGTGAAAAGTGTCTAGTAAGTGATATTTATCACTGTTTTCTATTAAGGCCTGCCCAGTAACTTCAGGAAAGTATTATCAGAGAATGCACATGCATATAGTAAAATAAATCAGTACATGCTTTATATTATAACTTTTCTTTAACTTTCATACATTTCCAATACCTTAATCAAAGATGTGCCTTGGAACTATATTAAATGTATCTAATGCATGTACAATGTACACTTTACATTTCATCTCTACCAGGCTTAAAACACAGACAGGATATGTGTTGTAAATTGCTCAGGGCTAGATTCTCCTCAGCTGCTTCATTCCAAAGGGACTTTTTCTATTAAATTCACAAGTCTTTGAACTCAGTTCCTTATTGCCTTTTTAGCTTTTGCTAGTCAGGAATGAGTTTCTCATTCAATGGTAAGCAAAAATGGTATGGGCTGAGTGAGGTGCTCTTTAAGTGGTAAACCTGCCTCTTGATGGTCCTGAAACCACTTGATTCTATTAATGGGCTGATGAAAAGCCAAAGGAATTTTCAGATTTCATACTGAGTTTTCAACACAGTGCAAGAGCTGATCTGTTCAGTTTTGGAGTTTGCCAATGGGGGACCTTGTAATTGATGAGTTTGTTTCTTTTTTTTTTTTTTTTAAGCTGAAATGTCTGCATGTGTGTTAAAGCTGGAAGTTTTTGTACAATCCAGACATTCTTAACTAAGCTAATGTTTGAAAATTAATGAATGTACATATATAAGGACTTTATTTTACTTCCATTGGTGTCAGTATGTCTTCTCTGCAGCACAGAAGTCCTCTACTTTTCTTGTCTTATGAGGTCAAGCATTTTGAGGAGGTTGAGTTACAAGTACGATTTCTTAAAAATCTGATGCAGTCATTAAAATCAATATTCCATATGACAAATAAAAATATTCACTTTTTTTTTTAAATGTAAAGATGCTGTGGTTTGGTTGGTTTTTTTTTTCCCCATAAAATTTGATATTACATGATTGAAATGTATATGGAAATAAATTGTTTTCAGCAGTCCCAGTTTCCATTTGAATAACAAAGAAGAAATACTAGTGTGCTTGATTTGAAGCAATTTTCTTTTCTGAATTTGCCAGCGAAGGGGAAGGAGTGGAATAGAAGCAGTTCAACAATGCTGTGTTCTTGTTACTGTTTTCCTGATGGCACAAATATGAATTAAACTGAACCTAGGGAAACATTAGAATATTTTGATTCTTATGTTCTCTAAACCTAATGTTGCTATTTTATTATATGAAAGTTTAATGCTTCTTTCCTCTTGGTGCCAAAAATAGGACTGTACTTCTCTGACTGACATCATTGTAAATTCACTAAGATCAGCTTTTGTGTAAGAAATGAATAGTGAAAGGGTGGAAAACTCAGTTAATACACAGTTCCTGCATATCTTTTTTAGGTCAGCCAGTTTAGTTCTGTTTTTGTTTAGTATCAGCTCAGAGGGATTTTTTGTTTGTTTATTTTGGTGACATATAGTAAGAAAACACAAACTTTGGGCCCTCTTCTGCCAATATTATATGCAGAGAACACCCAGAGGCTGTCTACAGTACTTTCCCAAGATAAGATGACAGATACAGAGATTGGCAGGATGAACCAGATGATCTAATGAGTTTTTCTTTTTTTTTTCTGTCTAACCTCTATTACATAAATTTAAAGAAGAAAGATACTGACACATTTGTCCCTTTGGCCAAAGTTTTGAAAATGTTGGACTGATTGCAAATAGCCTCTGTTTAACGAGATAATTCTAATTCAGATTCCAGCTTGGATTGTACAAGACTTTTGCTGCAATGAAAAGGGAAATCGTAGGCACTGAAAAGTGTAGATTTCACTGTATGACATAAAATATTTAATTTAAATCCTTCCCACCCACAAACTGTGGGAAAAAAAGTGTATAAGACATCAGAAAAATGTGTCCTTTGCAATACAGCTGATAATGATAAGACCAGGTTTTAAGTATATTTCAGTTTTTGATGACTAACAACATTCTGATATTTATGATGGAAAAGGATGTGAAAGGTTAATATTTAAAGCAATAAAATATTTTTAAAAAATGATAACAAGAAGAATAACGTTTGCTAAAATGTTTACTTCCATGATTACATTTATTGTGGAGTACTGGTGTTGGCAAATTCTTTCTTAAAAGAATTTGTGTACCCCTTTAATTTGTCTACCCATTTAACTGCTAAGAGGAATTACATAAGTGACAATCAGAGCAGAGTTTCCTCACTGGTTTATATGGTCAGTTGTTACCTGTGAAAAAATGACTTAGTAACTCATCATATAATACTTTGGAAAAAAACCCCTTTTTTCCAATGTATGATCTTGCAGGGTTTGCTTTGTAGATTAGTCCTGGACATTTAAAATACTCTCAAATAACATGTTCTTCTCTTCCGGTGACTGTGACAAGAACATGATTGCTACAACATACATCCATGAGTAGGTGGTCAGCACAGCAGGCAAATGCTAGGACTATAAGACAAATGATAGGTATAAATTATTTGCAAGCTCAAGTAACAGCAATTTGACTTTTTATGAGCCTGTAACAATGCCCCCAGAGACGAAAGTGTGAATTTCTGTGGATCATTGCATTTTCATGGTCTTGGCATTAAGTAAAGGTTGCAGCTCTAGGTTTTGAATTTCCCTACTCATAAATAAGAGCCATTTTGTTTTTTATGTCTGATTTTTGCATGAAATATGTATATTCTAATCCTTGCTGAGAAGTCTTCAAGGAATAATAGTGGAGGCTTTTTGGTATAAAATTTCATCTCACATGCTTGCAGAAACCATACATCTTTGGTGTTGAAGTTGCAGCACCTATATCAAGGGCTTGTGTATCAAAGCCATGCTCTTCTGTATTCTAATGTTTAACATTTGCTGATCATGACTGACAGGTTTACAGAGCTAACATGTTCTGGAGTTGCGGGTGATTTATTCCAGAATAACTCAGGCAATTCAGAGAATTTAGCTGCCACAGTCTTCCTTTGCATCAGAGAAAATAAATGCCTAGTTGAAATAATTACATTTCTTTTAAGATTCTTCATTAGAGACTTCACACTACAATGTCCTCAAGTAACAGTAATGTGGGCATGCAAATTCTCATTGAAGAAACACAGAGAAAGGTCTATTAGTTAATCTTTGTTGGCCTTTGAAGTTGTAGTTATTGTTATTTGAGTTGGCCAAGATTTTTCTCTTGTCTATTGTTGAACTGACAGTTCATTGCTAAAGTTACCATACAGAGAACAAAATCTGTACACAGAGCTCATGAGACAAATGCAAGCCTGGCATGATGAAAGTGGGAACAACTCTTCCAAGAAGGCAAAGCATTTGACTTGGATGCCACAGCTGCAGATCCTGAAGTGAACATAGGTCTTATTTGTTTTCAGTACTTTATACTGTCACTGAACCTGGCTTCCCTTATCTCCACCATAGAATGCTTGTGTTGTATTTTTGTAAGAGCAAAAATGTCCCGAAGGGTTAACCACAGACACTCAGTTAAGAATTCTCATCTGAACACATTTATGTTTGGATCCTTCAGTGGAAATTAACTGCTTTTCCATTATTTACATCACTGCTTGACTAGAGGCCCTAGGACACCTAAAACTCCAAAGTGCTAGATCCTGTACAGAATATAATAGTAGGCCAATAGCTGAAGACATGATGAAAGAGGTGGGTACAAAAACAAGGAGCAGATGGGACATAGAAAAGGGTGTCAATCCTACAACTAGAAGTTTGTGTGCATTGACTATTTGATTTTATAGAATAAATCAGTCTCTCCCAGAAGCCTCCAGCTGGCAGGTTTGGATATGGATAGTTTTTATTCACGATCTTATTTAGCCTTCTCAGAAACAAATGCATTTCTATACAATTATCCCGTGAGTGGTTTGCCTGATCTTGAGCTCACATACAAGAATGGGTAGATACCTACAGCTTTATCATATGAACTGATTACTCCATCTCTCAGCAGAACCAGGTGTCAGAAATTGAACATGAGGAGCCACGGAATTTTAGATATGTGCGTTTTCCTGGAAATCACACCTGAATGTAAGGATATTACTGACATAGCCATTATATGTGGGTTCTCTTACATACACATCCATCATATTTGAGAAGTCATGTCAGCCTGGTGAAGTTCCAGCTGACTGGAAAAGGGGAAACATAACCACATTTTTAAAAAGGGGAAAAAAGGAAGACCTGTGGAACTATAGGCTAGTCAGTCTCACCTCTCTGCCCAGCAAGATCATGGAGTGGATCCTCCTGGAAACTATATTAGGGCAAATGGAATATGAGAGGGTGACTGGTGGTAGCCAGCACGGCTTCACTAAGGGCAAATCACACCTGACTAATTTGGTAGCCTTTTATGACAGTGTTACTATGTTTCTGAATAACAGAAGAGCAACTGGTGTCATCTTCCTGGACTTATGCGCAAAGCATTTGACACTGTCTTGTATGACATCTTGACCTATAAATTGGAGAGACATGGATTTGATGGATGGACCACTTGGTGGATAAGGAATTGGCCAGATGGTCATAATACTCAGAGAGGCATGGTCAACAGCTTGATGTCCGAGTGGAGACCAGTGACGAGTGGTGTTTCTCAGGGGTCAGTTTAGGGACTGCTGTTGTTTAATATTTTTGCTGGTGACAGTGGCGGTGGGGTTGAGGGTACCTTCAGCAAGTCTGCTGATGACACCAAGCTGTGTGGTGCAATCAACAGACTGGAGGGAAGGGATGTCATCCAGCGGTTGACAGGCATGAGAGGTGGATCCATGCCAAACTCATGAAGTTCAGCACTGCCAAATGTCAGGTCCTGGAGATAGAACAGGGCAATCTCAAGCACAAATACAGGCTGGGCAATGAGTCAGTTAAGAGCAGCCCTGTGGAGAAAAACTTGGGGGTAATGGTGGATGAAAAACTGAATACGAGCTATCAATATGCACTCATAGCCCACAAAACAAATCACATCCTGGGCTGATTCAGAAGAAGTGTGGACAGCAAGTATAGGAGGGTGATGCTCCCCCTTTCCTCTGCTCTTATGAGACCCCATCTGGAATACTGCATCCAGCTCTGGAGTCCTCAGTACAAGAAAGACACAGACCTGGTGGGGAGGCCAATGGAAATGATCAGAGAAGCACTTCTCCTATGAAGAAAGACTGAGAGAGATGGGGTTGTTCAGCCTGGAGAATAGAAGGCTCTGGGGAGACCTTATAGCAACCTTTCAGTACCTAAAGGGGGCCTAGAAAAAAGACAGAGAGGGGCTCCTTATCAGTAAGTGCAGTGATAAGACAAGGATTAACAGTTTCAAACTGAAACAAGGTATATTTAGATCAGATATTAGAAAGAAGTTCTTTCCTCTGAGGGTGATGAGGCACTGGAACAGATTTCCCAGGGAAGTTGTGGATGCTCCAGCACTGGAGAAGGTGAAGACCATGTTGGATGGGGCTTTGAGCAGCCTGATCTAGTATCCCTGCTCAGGATGAGGAGACTCTGGGGTGATGTTATTGCAGCCTTCCAGTATCTGAAGGGGGCATACAGGAAAGCTGTGGAGGGACATTTTACAAGGGCTTGTAGTGATAGGATGAGCAGTAACAGATTCAAACTGGAATAGTGTGAATTTAGATTAGGTGTAAGGAAGAAGCTCTTCACCGTGAGGTTGGTGAGACACTGGAACAGGTTGCCCAGAGGAGTTGTGGATATTCCATCCCTGGAAGTGCTCAAGACCATGTTGGATGGGGCTTTGAGCAGCCTGATCTAGTATCCCCGCTCAGGGCAAGGGGGTTGGAACCACATGATCTTTAAGGTCCCTTCCAACCCAAACCATTCTATGATTCTCATTTATGCTGCAGAAGAAGTAGCAGCATGGGTCTCTAGCCTAGGAAATTAAACAAGCATCTGCTTTTTATTTATAGATTTGAAAAAAAAGCTTCTCATACAGGTGAATATTTTTTCTTACCAGGGATTGAAAACTAGTATCTTAGTGAATTCTTTGATTCCAGTTGCAGGCTAACTGAAGCAAAACATTTTGTTTTCTTTCACATTCAGTGGTAGATTTGCTTTGAGGAAATCTTACCAGTGCTTACAAATATTTAAAGAGTGAGTGTGAAGAGGATGGGACTTGTCTCTTTTCAGTGGTGATCAGTGATAGGACAAGGGGCAATGGGCACAAACTGGAACATGGGAAGTTCCACCTCAACACAAGGAAAAATTTAACTTTGAGGGTGATGGAATACTGGAACAGACTGCCCAGAGAGGTAATGGAGTCTCCTTTTCTGGAGAATTTCAAAAACTGCCTAAAGGTGTTCCTGTGCAACCTGATCTAGGCGAACCTGCTTGAGCAGGAGGGCTGGACTAGATGATCCGCAGAGTTCTCTTCCAACCCTTACCATTCCATGATTCTGTCAAATGAGAATTGAATGACAGCTCCAAAGAAAACTGGGTGAATATCTACCCTCAACAGGCACTGGGAGTACATAGAGAGCTTAAGAAGGCTCCAAAAGTATTATCCATTGATGAAAACTATGTCTGAAAGGCCAGGATGTTATCAGGAAGGATGATTCTGAACAAATACAGATGTCTACAGTGTATGTTTACACTTGAGTCAGCCACAGTAAACATTTTTTTGCAGTAAGAAAGAAAAAACATTTTTCCAGCCATGAATCTCTTTACTTACACAGAATTCTGGAAGAGGTCAGAAGAATCACATAATAAATCTACCAATTTATCTTCAGTAAGTATAAAGGTTTCCCAAGGCAACTAGTTCAGATGTAGTAACTGACATGTAGACATCTCCATTTGATTGAGATGAATCATAGTGAAAAAGAGTCAAGAAAAATTATCAGAAGTCAGACTTTTGTAGAGCTAGAAAAGAAAATGCAAAGAGAAAATTAAAAGATCTTCAGTAATGTATGTGTAGATGTCTATTTCTATAAATATGAATTTATATTCGGACATACATAAGAGAACAGAGATTCAGATGACATAGGTTATGCCATTTGAATACTTGTTTCAGAAAAAAAAAAAGTAGGAACTGACAAATCTAATTTGGCAAAAGCAAAACTGAGAGGAAATAGGACAGCTGTCCTCCATGTACATCCACACAGTAAAGACAAAAGAGAGAGAAGAGTTACTTATGATGAATTACAAAGTAGGAAAGAGAATACCTGTTTAGGAAGAGTCTACAGAGAAATTAGAGAAAAATTTCTAATTATTACAAGAATTAAACTGAGAAATACTATCTGCAATTACAAACCTATCTAGCTTAAATTTTAAAATACCTGACAGATTTTTTACCAACTTTACATGATGAGGGTTTGCCTATTACAGTAAAGGATTGAAGCTGATCCAGTCTTAAGCCTTGGTTTGTTTTAAGTTGTGTTTTTATTTTAGGAACTTTCTGATTGGAGGATGATGTAAGAAAATTATGGCCACTGTCAAATTATCCACAAACTCCATTATTTTTATAGCACTTCTACTGTTTTTATTCTGTGTTTTTGATTTTTTTGAGAGCTGGCTACCCAAGAGAATGAAGCTGTTTCTTCCTTCCCTCTTCCAGTTACCCCTGTGTGCTGATACAAAGGCCTAAAAAAGACTTCTGATAATGCATGGTTTCATCACTAATTACCTCTTCTGCAATATACTCTCCCTCTTTGCAGGGAAACATTAGACTTTGTTGGTTCAAAAAAAGAAAAAAAGAAAGGTTTTGGTTATACCTACTTGTGTTAGAAAATTTGCAAGCATCTTGATTAAAAAAGAAAAAATCAACTAGCTTTGAATTACAATGTCTCTCCTGACCACCTGAAGCAGCAGGCAGCCGCTGAAGACACTCATGCAGATCGTGTGCCAAGAACAGTGGTGCTCCACAGCTCCTACTTGTCAGTCTCTCAGGACCTTTCTGTCCCATGGTGGTAATCCAGGGTGGCTGAACTGTGGGGGTGGGTTTTTCTTTTGCTTCTACTTAGCAGCTTCTGGCTTGTTGGTGGTCTTACAAACATCAGTGAAGAACTGCCAAAGTAGCTTTGCCCATTGTAGAAAAACAGACTGGGCTCAGCTCTCCATCCTGGTCTCACCTCAGCCCTCTCTGACATCCCTGTCTTCTTTCCAGTGGGGCTTTCTCCAAGGGAAAGGAACACACCTATTTAATGTTGCCTTTCTGAGGACATCAGCATTTGAAAAGACCCTTGTTCTTGTGAAATGCATTTGTTCCCTCCGAATGCAGGTGAAACATCATCTTAGCTCCAGAATTCACATTAAGTTTTGTTGAGGATCAGGCAATCATCCTGGATTTTCAGTCAGCACCACGAATTTTTAAAGCTGTTAAGGGTGTTAGGACTAACAAAACTGCCAGCTCTTCCTCAGGCACCTCCATCCAAGTCTTTGGTCCTAATCCAGCAAACTGTGTGAGTATATGGTTATAAACGAGTGGAAGAGCAGCACTGCTGGAACTATGTACAGGTCCAGCATTGAGTAGAAGTTTAAATTCTTTCCTGAACTGGAAGTTTCTGATGAAGCCACTTCTTTAGTTCATTTATACTATCATCACAGCCTGATTTAGGGGGATAGAAGAGCTATACTGTTTATATCTGTGTTGCACGGACTTGAGGCTCAGAGATCATGTAGCACAGCTGGAAGGAAGCAATGATTCTTCTTCATTTTTTCCCCAGATTGTTGGAGAAAGAACATGTTAAAAAGGGGGGAGATTATGTTTTCTTTCACATAGTGTTTAAAATAGTCAGATTTAAGGTGTTAGTGAATAATAATGATAAACATCTACAAGTTCATGTAGCAAGTACACTTGTAACTTCTTAAATTAATTTAAGATAACACCATTCTTTCCCTTTAGTTTGCTGCTGTAGTGGTACAGCCTTTGCTGTACATCATCCCTCTACTATCATCTACCTTTTAGTGTTAACATTCTGCATATTTTCCTTCTTGCTGTTATTAGCTGAGGCATAAAAGGTTAATACCTCTAATTGTACCTCACATATATACACACATATATTTATATCTATATATGCCATGTCTCAGCTTTGCTGCTGGTGCCAAGGAAAATGTTGGATTCTATTCAGTTTTCTTCATATTCATTTTCCTGCCCACTTAACAAAATTACATTCAATGAGCTGTGGGAGAAATTCACATCAACAGGCCATGTAATGCAATTTCTGGTATATATGCAGGAAGAAAAAATCCTACATTTTCTTTCATTTCTGTCAAAATCAATCAAATTGTACTGAACTGAACATAATCTCTTAAAAAAAATTGCTCAGGCATTTCCAGTGAAATAAGCCTCTCTTACATGGTAACATGCACATATTTAAGAGGTCTCTGTTTTATTTTTTTTTAATCATGCCTAATTAGTTTTTTTTAATCACCCACACAACTAAGGCTCTTGCCTGCATAATTTATGACATAGAGGGACTGGTGTCAGAAATCAAATGTTGTAAATTAAAAATAACAAGTTTGAGACTAGTGATTCAATTAAAACCCTAGAAAACATTGGATTATGCATAATTGAGAGCTTGTATGCAGAGATGCATGTCATGCTTGTCAGCTTGGATGGGAGGATTGGATTGGAGCTGTCAAGAGCATTTAAATCAACTCAGTAAAAAAATTAGAAAACAAAGATGATATTTATTATTAACTTCCAGTGTTCAAAAATAAACTGAGAGGTATTTAAATTGAATGCTTAGATGACAAGGCTTTATTTATAGCAGAAGTTATAAAACTCAGTAATAACCCTAGTTGGCACAGATGTAAAGATACTACTGTGCAGCTGAGGTGCAGCCTACAGTGTGAGGATTCAGTGGTTGGCCCTGAATCAGGTTCAGCTAATAGAAAGCTGTATTGGAAGAGAAGAAAACCAGAGTCTTGAAGGGAGCCGTAAATGACCAAACCCCTATTTTTTCTCTCCTTGTCTTTCATTTCTTTTCTTTCTCTCAGAGACTGGTGATGCTCTGTGAAATATTTTGTAACCTCTGAGAATATGTGAGGCCATCCTGGGCCTCACATCCTGGGCAAAGGCTGACTTGTCATGGTGACCCAGCTCTCCAGGACTACATTTTACTAGCCAGTAATGCTACCTGGTAGGAATAACTGAGGTCTGAAGATTAACAACACCTTCCCCCTTCACTTGCACATCCCAGAGTGAGTTCCAAAATTTATTTGAAATTCTTCAGTCAGTGATAAATTGCACTGTTGAGAGTGAACATAAAAGCTGGCCAGGACACTTTGAACAGTTGAAATTAAAGAATGTTCCCATTACTAGCTTGAGAAGAAAGACTTCAACAAAACACAATTGTGAGTCTCAGGATCAGAATATATCTATCTTTAGAGCACCTACAGACTCCCTAGGACTCATACTAGCACTCAAAAATGTACCAAGGAACTAAAGCATTGGAAGATCATTTAGTTGCTAGCCTATACTTCAGTCACATAAAATGAGCTTTTACTTTTAAAACCAGTCTTGTCCCTAATGATATGGCCCTTTGGATGACTTGAGATCTTATTGCAAGGTACCTAAAAAAGCAGAACATTTTTAACTTTTTACCTTTAAATGGACTCTTTCGCTGGTTCCTTTTCAGCAAGTCTCAAGACGTGAGATTCCATAATTTTTTTTTTTTTTTTTCCCTGAAGCTTCTGTAAATCTAAGTTTGCTAGTGTATCCTGTTCCCTACTTGGGTATCTCATACTAAAAAACCAAGAATGCAAAGGGATTGCCATCACCTTTAAAAAGTTTTAAAACATGTAGCTCAGTGAGGTGATCTCTGAAAGCAATGATGCCAGCCTTTTTAACATTTTACGATGCTTAAACCTAAACATAATGCTAGGAAAAAATTTCTTGCCTCAGGAAAGGTAAACAGGACTTCCAGAAAGTGGAGAAAACCATATGAAGAGTTAAATTCTTCTCCTTTGGTACACCACTAACCACTGACGTCAACGGGATTTGCAAATGCATGTTTGAGAGTGGAATTTGGCCATAAGTGAGGTGGAAAAATGATTGATGACTGCCTAACGGTGGAGGAGCTGGATCAGTGTAATCATGCAGCAGACCTGGAAGTCGCTCGGTTTACCCTCAGCAGATTTCCATCCATTTCCCCTGAGAGTTCAGGCACAGGTAGAGAATGTCGAGAAACGCGGGCAGCTCTCGGGACCCGGCTGCCCCGGCTGAACGTTAGCCCCACACAGCACTGCTGGGGATGGGTTTCTGGGGACCCAGCAGTGGGAGGAATGCACCACAGAGGTGAGCCTAGGCCACCTTTCATATAGCGTATGCAGGGGATGCACACCAACCCTAAATTTAGAACACGAGGCAGAGGTGTATTTAGGCAACTTCCAAGGATTCTAGAGGGAAATACATAGTTAAAGCTGCTTAGTGGATCTAGAGGTAAGATTTTAGTGGTTCATTTTTTTTAAACCTCAGTTGGCAATTCCAAATCTTTGCTATACTAAATTCCTCTTAAAACCTACGATCACTTGGTAGCATTTACATATACTATCTTTGTATCTCTTTCATCATCTTTCTTTGATGTTTTATTAGTTACACGGTTTAGCCTAGAAAAGCCTGTGCATTCCTCTTTACTTAAAAAATTAAAATGAGAAAGATTTTAATTTAAGCCATTCTGAGAATTCTCCAAATTATAACAAGACTATAAATATGAGCAAGAGAGTTATGTAAGCAGAAGAGATGAAGCAGTGGTGTATGATTTTTGTCATATTGGAAACTGGAGCTTTATTCCTGAAAGTTCAAAATATTAAAATAATTTTCCAGTTTTATAGGCAAAATCAACTAAAGGGGAAAGCTGCATAAGTAATGGAGATCTGCAAGTGCCTTCAACACTGGCCTAATTTGGCTCTTACTAACCTCTCTAACAGTTTTCTTACAAGCTTCAATGGGAATAGGGTTCAGCTGGAGTACCTCCTTTTATTAACTCTGGTGTCTGGGAAAAGGATCAAACTTTTACTCTTTTTTGGAGGAACTGCTGGTGTCAGTAAGTTAATGTACAATACTGAAAAAAGTTAAATTCCATTTCTGTTAGAGCACAACTAGAAATCAGAGTTCCCCACTGAAAGATATGCAAGCCATTTTCTTCTACACCAAAAAGAAAATGTATTTCATTTGAACTGACTTTCTAGACTTAAAGAAGTAGAAATCAGAGACCATTTTTGCAGGCGAAAACATTAATCATTAATACTGTTCATTGTCATGGGACTCTCCTTTTCTACTCTGTTCTACACTTCCACTTCCCACTGAAATGAAGAGCTTTTGTGTTTCACAGACTAAATAAAATGGAGGGCTACTTTAAGAACTACTCTGGCATTTAACGTCTGAGTAGATGTACCCCACAAAAATACCTGGCAAAAAAGCCTGAGCACAGTTTTCTAGTATGAGAAGACAGTAAGTAGGCTAACATGGTGCAGGCTGGATGAGGAAGGTTTATAAAAGTGGGAATTAAATTCTGTGTCTTTGAGGTAGATGGGAATTTCTACATTTTATTCTCCAAGTTTAAGACTCTGTCCTCAACATCCCTCCCCTACTTTCTACCAACTCCACTGCTTCAACATATCATCTGCAGATCTGTGTAAATTAAATAAAACTCAAAACCACATGACTTCTGCCTGTGTTAGAGGCTAATTAAAGTTTTTGAAGTTGTTCTTGCCTTGATTTTTACTTTTGGTAGATGCTGTGCGGGGTTTCAAAGGATGAGATGCGCGAGAGAATACAGAACTTCCATTTGGTCAAATGACAAATAAAATGTATGTACAGTTGCATGGACCACCACTTAACAATGCATGACTCTTTAATGAGATCCAACAATGTTCTCTGTTGGTAGCCCCATAAGTTAACCACTTAGAGAAACCACATGTAAACACTTGCCTCACTTTTAACTCTCTCCTTGACCTTGTGTGCTGTTGCCTATACTGTTGTTTGAGAGCTTACAGGCTGACCCCAGAACTGTATGCAGGCATTGCCTGGTGTAAAGCTTCTGCAAGTGGTCCAAAGGAGAGCTGTGGAGCATGCTAACAATAAAGCAGTGTAGGCTACACACAAAGTCATTCCTACAACCTCTTAGCTAGCAGTGCAGACATACCCTCAAAAAATTTAACTGGGGAACAGCAAGTCAGTGGATGTTGGGTACATATAAGAATGAGCTAAGATCAAAGCTGAGGTATATCAGGACACATGCAGAGACAGAAATTTTGTTTCCTGTAGAAACTTTCAGGGAAAGTGTGTTGCTTGGATGCGATCCGTGCCTGCCAGGTCAGGTGGCAGTTTAATGGAGATTTTCAGGGTTACTGTTTGTCATACAAAGTAATTTTTTTCCTGATTCCTGCTAGAGACACTCACCTGTCTTTCTGCGCGTGATCTTGCGTATCTAGAGAACGTTATTAGTAGAAACTTAGGTGCCATGGGAAGACAACTATCTTTCCCTGGGGTAAGCCAGCATCTCAGCTGGGGTTTCGAAGACACACATTTTGGACTTAGATGTTTACGACGGATGTAAGACTCCTAATTCTTTTTGTGGATGTAGGCCATAGCATGTAGGCAAATCTTGGTAGAGTCAGCTGGTTTTTTTCTTAGAAGTTTTGGGTTTCTTTGAAGCTGAAACTCACAATGGAACTAATTATAACTTAACTGTAGTTGTCTGCCTAATGCTTTATAATGTTCTTGTTTGAGACATTCTGTACAATTATTTTTATACTTTTAAAAATGTGGCATCATGTTCTGTCTCTAAATTAAGTGTTTGTGATGGATATGAATTCTAATGTTGACTGGTAGGTGTAGAATGTTATCATGAACCACAAATAATTTTTTTTTTTTACTGTTGAAAAGCTTAAATTTCTGCTGACCATTAAAGAAAAAAAGAAGGAAGAAACAAAACTAAAAACTGTTTCAATTAGTTGGTCATACTGAATTAGTGAAACACGTTACTTAGTGACTGTAAATAGTGATGCAAAGTTCTTTATAGTAACTATATATCTTAGTAACTTAATATCTTAGTAATATGCTAAAACCAAAGATTTCTGATCCAAGTGTTCAAAACCTGAGATTTTTGACTGAATCGTTCATAAATTTTGAGATCAGTAGGAACTGATACAATTGTGCAGTCTGACCTTATGTACCAAATGCCCATCTGGCAGACTGTGAGAGAGAAATTCCCATTTTTGGGCTGTACTCGCTATGAGACGTGTGCATGCAAGAGGTTGTAGAGAACTACTTCAACAGAGGAACCAAGTTAAATGTTAGCAAACTGCTAGCTTGCCCCTAATGTTTATCTTGAGAACATGATATTGCACTAACTGGAAAGCTTTTCTTCATAATAAGCTACAACAGAAGGCTAATGTGATATAAGTAACAAAATATTAACCTTTACACTATGCAATTTTTTTCAAAAGACAATGAAAAATGAATCTAGTTGTACAATGTTGAGGAATTAATTGAGGCTGCTCCATTTCATAAGACTTGATTAAAAAGAAAAAGGAATGGTGTGATAAGAGGCAAAGAAGTTAGAAAAGAAGAGACCTCAGTAATAAGAAAATGAAACAAGGGTTTGAAAATACAGGTTTCAAAATCCCAAATCATCCAAAAAAAGTAGTAAGTGAAATCCCCAAAATACAGGATCAAAAAAACATCAAAGCAAGCACGTATACAGTGCCAACAATTAGAACAGTATTAATTAGCAACAATGTTCTTTAATCTATAAATAATAAAGTGATCAAACGGTCCCACAGAGAGGTGTATAACAATACATAGAATTTTACAGTCGTAGGTCAAAAAGTCTATTTAAAATCCCTGTGGCTAATTCATATGTTCAGATATAAAGGCCTGTTTATCGTTTAGTTGAGAGATCACTCTGAGTTGGAATAGATGTCAAAATCAGACACCGCCTCAGACAAACTACATAGCATACATTAAAGAAACTGCATTCAATCTCTAACTCATAATGAAGGGAAAAGGTGTAGCAAATAAAAAAACTACAATAAGAAGAAATTTATGTTTTAGAAGAAACTTAAAACAGTCACTAAGACGAGGAGTCTACACAGAGTACCAGGACTGAGCTGCACCATCAAACAGTTATGACAGGTGACCAGAGCTGTGACAATACGTAACACAGATATATTCACATCTATATATGTCACACTACATAGGAGGTCAGAATACTTAGAAATACTCTTGATCAAGTTATGTGGAAAGATTTACATAATTAAACCACATGACGTTCCGATGAGCTACAATGAGAATTGGATAATAACCTCCAGTTAACTACTGAGTCAACTGAGGTAGACAGGTTAAATGAATAACAGAAGGTCATTTTTTATCTCATTGTTTCATCTGGGACGCCGCTTCAGTATCTGATTACTCAAGTAGTTAGGAGCCTTCTTAACACTCACACAAATTTATTAAAAGTCTATTTCTAAAATTTGAGGTTTTGTCATTTTATAATGCACAAAAATCACAGATCATTCTCCATCTGCTCTTTATTTCCATACAGGGGCAGAGCTCTGCAGTTTTTTTCATGGAATCATGCAATGATTTTTTTCCTGAACACTTCTGTTTATCAAGTCTTATAATTCTAACTGTGACTTCCAGCATGTTGCATTCCTATCCAAACAGCTTGATCTGAAGACTCAATGGATATATTTTATATACTTTTATTGAAGCCATTAAATTATTGACCAGTACCAAACTCCAGACAGAACCTACAATTTGACAGTAGGCAGCTTATAATTACTCTTGCAGTAAAGTTTCCCATCTAAAAATTGCTTCACCACTGATATTTCCTTAGCTTGTTCATGAAATCACCTGTAAACAAGAGAGTCAAAGCACTGATATCACAATATATCTATTCTACTTTTTTTATAAGGTCAAAACCTGTTGATTTTCAATAAAAAAAAAAAAAAAAACTGTGACATTATTTTTTCTTGTTAGGAGCTTGTTATTACTTGTTTCCTCATTATCAACTTAAAAACTGCTCTCTCTGTCACTTTTCTGGAAATTTGTAATTCCTAGACTCCTCTTTTTTTTTTTAAAAAAGAATTATTTTTTTAAAAAATGTATATGGGCATTAAACTTATTATTTCCTCTTCTTCAAGAAACCCCTGTGAGTTCTCAAAGAAGTAGTCCTGAGCCTGCTCCACTCACATCTCTGAGCATCCTCTGTGGAATCTCACAAGGTTCAGACAGCCTGAGAGCAGCTAGCTATGACAGTGTACTCTGTTCCTTCCAGTAAAGATTCCTAAATCTGTTGCTGATGCCAGCTTTATTAAACATTTGGTCTTACTTGGTTATTTTGGTTAAGGTAAAAAGGCTCTGAACGAGTGTTTTAGTGTAAAAAAATCCCGAGTTCTTTCCCAATAAAAAGTCAACTCTTATTTTAGTCTTTCTCAAGCTACTCTTACAGTCATGAGACTACATGTGCTTTATGTGCTTTTCTACTGAGTTTTCATTTATATCTTAGTCTAGCTGCTTATCTTACTAATTTTTTTTTTGTATTCTTTTATATTTGTACTTGTTCATTGGACCACCTTCCAGTTGCCACACGCTTTCTACCCGTTTCCATGGCTCTTGAAGATTTTCTGCTATAGCTTGCTAATTTTCTTAGCCTTCTTCATCACAAATATAGTTTCTTTTTCTACCTTTTACATAGTTATCTTCAAATACCTACTAACTCTCCTAAATGATTTCTACTTTTATGCTGGTCCTCAGTCTGTCCACGTTTTAAATCTAATCAAGAACTTTGTATTTTTCTGCAAGTTAAAACACCATATTATCATTATTTTCCTTAATCCTTAGATTTATATCACTTTTGGTCAGTGCAGGGTCATTCCTGGCAATATTACTAGCAACCACATGAGTGAGCAGGCTTGAAACAGTACTGAGGGCTAGCTGGATGTTGTTGTGTTGCCCACAGTGTCATACTGGGAGCACTGTAGGATCCCAGTAGCTATCCAGAAGGTCTCTTCAGCATCTTCTGGAAAAAGAGACCATCCTGTTGTCTTTCTAGAGTAATCTTGAATTTCACATCCTTTACACCATGGGGCTTCTCATTCGCCATTCCTGGAGGTTACACCTGGACTCATGGTTGGACAGTGGCTTTGTTGACAACAGTGAGGTGTGGGGCAGTGACAGCACTATTACAGTAGGCAAATGGAAGTGCTCCATGGTTAACCACACAGTAACTCTGTTTTGACTTCCACATACTGCAGAGTAATTAATTCTGTATTTTGTTTATCCTGGTCATCAGGAGGCCTGGCCCATACCGCTTTCAGCTCCTGAGTATTTTTAGGCCAGTGATCGCATATGCATCAAAAAGATAGTACCTCTTTGTTGTAAATAACTCAAAGGAAGAGAAGTTGGTTTTATTATAAAGTGCATTTCTCCTCAGCAAAGAGAACATCAAACTCCTCCAGCTTCTGAACAAATGTTGACAAATCGTAACAGAAAACTTTCTTCTCTTTACTTTTTTTTTTTTGTATGATATGCAACATTGGGATATATGTCCCTTTTGTCACCCTAGCCTCTTTATTTTTTTTTAATTTTAGTTGAGCAGCCTTTTAGCTGATTTGGGCATAAAAGCTCCTTCACATCTGCAGTATAATATAACAAATTAATCTCCTCGTAGACACAGATTTAATTTGTTTAAATGTTAGGCAGTTTGGGGGCTTGTAGTTTCATGTTCTCCATTTTCTCCACAGGAAACTCTTTGCAAGTTCTAAATCTTACTACTTAGCACTGCTCACTCATGTACTCAAAACCATTAATGCTGTGTCTTGACAGTACCTTCAGAATCAGGCATACATAAAAGAAGAAACAATTTAGCTACAAATGTTTTAAGTTTGTAAATGACATGCACAGAAAAGAGTGTTGAGGAACTTTTAGACATGGCTTTTTCTACTGATGTCACCTAAACTCATCCTGAAAATGAGGATGAGTCCCACTTACTGTGTCCTAGGCTCTTGTGGGCAAACAATGCTTTGAGGAGCCATTTACATCTTTTTCCTCTTGAAAAGTGTGATTAACAGACAAATACATCTGGGCTATATCAAATAAATGCTTGCTTACTATTACAGTTTTTCTGTAGAATTGTAGGTGGTTCACTGTAAAGAACATAATCATAAGTGCTGATAGATCTATCTCCGTGGGGTCTGCTAGCTTTTAATGAAACAGCAGGAGTTCTCTGGTGCTATTTGGTCTACAGATTTTAGCTTACACAACTGATACTCTTTGCATTTGTGATTTTTCCACTTGGGGACTAACTAATGATTATTTGGATCATTTCCTACTCTTCTTGTCTCATTGTCTGCCCCTTCTCTGAAATGTGTAAGTCTGTATAGCAAAACCAACATGATTCAGGGTACATAAACGAGACAAAAAGAACTGTCTGCCCTCTTTAAGTGAGCAAAAAGGAGTTTTGTGTATTATACTGATAACATCAGAAAGCTGCCCAAAACAAAACCATGTACTTTTCTGATGACATAAGTAATTTCATTTAATGAATAGAGGACATTTTCATGTCATCTTCATTTCAGTAAAATTTCTCCAGGCAATGTCTTACTCATATTGTGAGCGCCTCATAATTAATTCCAATTTCACAAAAGCTCATTGGTACATTCCTCAGTATTGATATGTTGGTTAATCAAGGATCCCTTAAAATTTTAATATTATGCATAGGTTAAAGATCTCTATGCTATGGAAATCTTGAAATTATGATTTCAGAATTCTATTCAGAAACTTGGGTTTTGGATGGTTACACAAATATCATAGAATGTCTGTGTTAGAAAATTATTCTCTTTGTAATTTCAAAGAAATCAGGGCCAATGTTTTAAAGTTATATATCAAATTGTACAAAGATGAAGTGGGATTATATTTAATTTTGCCAGAGCTGGAAGTAGATCTTGAGAAGACCACAAAAAAAAAAAAAAGGTGAAAATAAAAAAGCTTTCTGCCTGTTTTTCCTCTCTGCGCTGAAATTCATAAACAGATCAAGACGGTATTCACTGTTCACCCTCTGACTTATATTGACTAGATGCTATTCCCTTTCTTTTCAAAGGCTTTATGTTATGATCCTTAGTTCAGTTCTGCAGTAATCAAAAAAAGTTCAGTCTTCTGGGCTGGCAAGGCTTCAATTAAGTTCAGGCCTTTTTGTAGTTGCTTTTGGCAGTTATTTAGCAAATATATATACAGAGAGAGTACAAAATATTTACAGAATGAGAGACAAACTGGTAATTGCAAGTATTTGCTTAATTAAGCTGATTCTCATCTAGCCAGGACACAGGAATGTGTATCATGTATCCCAAATTTCACACCACAAAAGTATCTTGAGAATTAGGTAAAGATGAATAGGGCGTAATCTACATACTGATCAAGAACTTGCATAATAATGAATGCTTTTTTAAATAATGAATACATTTGACAAAATCAGTTTGTTCAAATACTATCTATGAACAGATAGGTATATTCAGCAAATATGATTTTTGTTATGAATTATTAACCTGTGACTAGTAATTAGCTCTCAAACATTAAATTCTAACATGAGCTTTTTGCAAGGAGCCTCTTCCTCCCAAATATTATAAATGTCCAGTTGCAGAGCAATCATTGCAGGGTCAGGAATAGGAGTTAGCATAGGAAATAAATAAATTAATTGTACATGGGGCTTTGTGAAATGTTTTACACAGACCATTTTTTACTCAGGCTACTTTCCTTTCACCCACTCTGAAATTAAGAATAAAAAAAGAAGTTGGACAAGCTGATGATCAAAGTTTATATGTTGCTCGCAGCATCTCATAGACCTCAATTTCAATTCTTCCCAGTGTGATCTGTGTTATTCCTATTGTCTTAAGGAAGCTTTGAAAGCAAAGAGAAAAAAAAAAAAATATCACTGTCAGGAAAGGAAAAAAGAAAAAAAACCCCTGAATTAAAATGTAAATGTAAATAATGTGGGAATTAATAATTCTTTTCTGCTCTTTTGCTGATACCAACAAGTTTGTGTAAAGATAAATGTCTACATAATTGTACTCCTGAATTTAAGATGCTCATATAGTCTTTGTTACTGCAGTACCTAAGATGTCACCATCCTTCCTGAGGTGGCAAAGTTTTATTCTCTATATCTTAAATATCAGGAACAGGCAGTGAGTGAGGGAGAACTGTCTATGCCCACTAAGGTTTGAACTTATTTCACCTATTGTAGGTGCTTAACTGAGGCACTTCAGCTAGTATTGCAGCTGTCCTTTTATAGAAATGCACAGTCTCAGTTAGCCTCTCCCCTGATGTCTCTAGGTACTTCAGCATAGTGCCTACAGTTAGGCAAAGTCACTCTGAAAAATGATGATGATGGAGCAAGGACCTTCTGAGTCTTTCTCCATCTCTCTCATTTCTGGAGCCTCATTGCTCACATGTCTTTACTTATTATTATCACAAAAACGGGACTGTGGTGATGATAGGTGACTAAATGATTTCGTGGCACCTGATGCTCACTTTGACTGTGGGGTTACAACTAAAATCACTGTAACACTTCCAGGTATTGCTGGCAGCCGTGACTGGAAGGCTGTCAACCAAAGGGACAGGAAATAATATTTTTTCCTCTAGAGCCAGCACTCTGCACTTGCAGGCGATGAAGCGGAATGCACACTGCTGCCTCTGTGCCACACCACCTCTGCGGGAGGGCAAAGCATGTTCCCACTGCAAGGCATCTCAGCCCACATTTTTCTGGAGTGCTTGGTTAGCTCAAACATTCCTGCAGGCACATGGTTTACAAAGGAGCTGTTCTGCTTACTTGCAACCCTTTGAGTTTTGCTAATCTGTAAGATTTCATGTCTAGGGAATAAACCCTTCTCCTTGGGATCAAATGAATAGTTCTGCTCACTTCAAGAAGAGTACTGGCTGCCATAAAGCAAGCAGAATTTGGCCCTTTCTCCTACCAGTAATAAAATATTACAAAAATTGCTTAAATTTGCAGTTTATATTGATAACACATAGCTGCTATCAACCTTGAAATGTTTGATGTTAGCCTTCGAAGCACAATATACGTATGTGTTGTTTTCCTTAAAAAAAAAAAAAAGCTTAAGCTCTCATGCTGTAAATATTGAATTATCATTAATATATTAGCACAGAGTACTTAAGCCCTAAGACCTTCAGTGTCTTTGCTGAAGTCAGCAGCTTCAACCAGAGCCTAGCATTGGTGTCTCTTGTGTAAATCCTTTGAAGTTATTACTGCTCTGAAGTGAGGAGAGAAATCAGGATTTTAAAGGGGAAAAAAGTCTGTATTCAACTGGCAGATGAGTTCTGTTCAGGGAGGAGATGGGAGCAGAGTGATAGCCTATATGGTGGACAGCAGAGGACTGCAGAGTGCTGTTGAAGTCTGATCACCAGCTTGTATTAGTGTGTGAAACTCTATTGATGATGGTGGAGCTACACAGGTTTCCATTGCTGGGGAGACTGCACCTTTCTACTCTGGCCTTAACTGAGCTATTCTCATTACACCTTCACCAAGGACTCCCCAGTGATGAAGGCACAGGAAAGATCTTACTCTTCCCACACAGGACAGGGGTCTGGAGCCCAGTGGTTGTCCCAGCTGGGAACATCCGTGTGAATGAAAGAGCGATGGAGGGAGGACACATGCGAGGGGTGTATGTATATTGTCCAGGTGCCAAAAGTTTTGCATCTCCTAACACTGACCACAAATGCTCCCTTGCACTGACAGTGTTGAAACGAGAGTTTGTATTGTGAGACTTGTCTGCATCATCCATCTTCATGAAATTCTTCAAGTTTTCCAAAGTAACATTGATTGAGATTGTTATTCTTATGAGAAAAAAAAACAACAACCAACTAAGTCAATAAGAGTAATCAAGTAAAACTTCATTGAGAAACCTTCTCCTTATGAAACTTTCTCCTTCATTTTGGTGGGGGAATGCAAGCAGTGTACTCTTTGGGCAGATGAGATGGGATGGTGTTTCTAGTGCTTGAAGCAGATAAACTTTACATGTAAGTAGAGGTAATTAGCTTTGTTTTGTGGACAGATTTTGTATCTTCATTGTTCCTTTCCCCCCATGGTTACAGAGCACAGAACTAACCTGAGACTGGAGGAGGACACCAGGGGAAGTATAGTTCAGTACATTATATAAACAGACAGGATACACTAACATATTGAAGATTCTGGACAACTTAGTGGAAAAATCTCTACTCCACATCTTTTCCTACTTCTGTAGAAGAGAAAGCAGTTTCAACTTCTGTTTCTTAGAAACTGGAGCAATTGGAATAAATGTTTTATGTGTTAGCCATCATGTCATTAATGTCATCTGAAGAACTGAATAACATTTTTCCTTTGTATAAGTGGAAATTAGGCAAATAGAGCAGCAGATTTTCCTTTAAGAAATTTAGGCAGTGGTGTGACTTGGGGAATGTATTTCATTCCACGATTCCTAAACATCAGACTTCCTGACTTATAGGCACTGCAACTTTCTATATGCTTAATTGTCAAGATGTTCTCAGAGTAGCAGGACCTATGGATGAACACTACAATGTCTAGGCATTTTTAATCTTCCTGTTTAAATGTGATAGCTGTTGGCGGTCGTACTATTATAATGGTAAATCATGTTCCTGAAGGTTTTACTCAGGTGAAGCTCTAAGCTGAGTCATGTTGAGTTGCATCAGATAAGGAAATATGAATGAATCACTTGCAACTAGAGGTTCTCTTGAACCAGCTTGAAAGAAGAGCAAGGAGTACAGCAGACCAGGCAAAACTCTTTGGTTCCACTTCAGAAAGTATTATGATTGACCAGGGATTAATTTTCATTGCTAGTTCAATTCCTTAAGCCATGTCTAAACTAAGGAAATGTAGCATTTTAAGAAGTGGTTGGCCCTCCTGACATGGTTGTAAAATACCTCATGTCCCTGCCTATAGGCCTGATTTGATTTGTGGAAGTGTGCAAATAAGAAAAAAAAAATCCCACTGGTGGGAGCCACAGAGTAGACAAGACGTCTATGAATGTTGCTATTTTTATCACCATTTTGCTCTGCTTTGCTTTTCCAATAGGTTTAATGAAAACTGTGGTTGTCACTCCCACTAGTTTTAACACATTCAGCGGCATTGGAGTCAAACCTGTGGAATTTTAACCACTTGTAAATTTCCTCACTATTAACTCTGCCAGAAATTCTTCAGTCCTCCTTTTCTTTCTCTTTCTTTCTTTCTTTCTTCCTTTCTTCCTTTCTTCCTTTCTTCCTTTCTTCCTTTCTTCCTTTCTGTCTTTTTCTGTCTTTTTCTCCCTCTCCTCTCCTCTCCTCTCCTCTCCTCTCCTCTCTCCTCTCCTCTCCATATTACGTTTGATATGAGCTATTGAAAACAGTACCAGAGTCCGATACATTAAACTTGCATCATTTTACTGCCTGCACAAGCAGAAGCCACTACTCTTCATGTAATGACTTGCCTAAAGTTCACTTCTGGCCTTTCACAGTCTTCAGAACTGACTGAAATGACAGACCTGCCACGTGCACTCACAGAGTTACTGCCCCTCCTGTAACTAGGCACTGTGTGAGATCCACAGGCAAGATGGGTGGCAGCTCTACCTTCTCTCCAAGGGACATGCCAAATACTCATAAAGACCAGAGGGGTCAGCTGAAGAACCCTGGGGGATGTAGGTGGAGGACCTGAGAGGTACTTGGCAGCTTGTCAGAGAACTTAGTGGCTGGGGGAAACCAGAGGCTAAGGTAGCTATGGAGAAGGAATGAACCCAGGACGAGAACAGCCCATGCAGCTGCATGTGTGGCTCTGATTGTGTCAGCCAATATGCCTTGTTCAGCTAGAAATAGCCCCATTTTTTACTGCTGGCACATGGCCAGGGTGTTGAAAAGCTTTGTGTGGGTAAGTACTGGAGAATCAGGTTATGGTCTGGCTCTGCACTTTCCTCACATTACACAAATACTAGACATGGTACCAAGGGGGACACATTTTTAACCTTAACACATCAGTGATGGATAGTAGGTCGGATCATTATGCTTTCTTTCTAAGAGTCTTTCATTTACATTTGGGGTTCTCAGGTGACAGACTACTATTCCACCCTCCTTCAGCTCTCTTTCAATGAGTAAGCACAATTGCAGCTTATGTTCCAAAACCAATTTTTAAGCTGAAAAGAAATGTTTTCTTTTCTCTAAGAGTGAGAGAGAAATCTGTATGTCTAACAACCACAGGCTGTGGCTGCTTCTTTAAGTTTTCAAATCTTTACAACCCACTTACAAATGAGTACATTTCTATAACCCCTGTGAATAGCCATGTTTTTTTAATGCAAGAATCTGTTTTATTTGGACTATCTCATTTTTTTTTTGCCCAAGAAAGCATACCACATGAAGAAGACTGTGTGGGTGTTGTGAGAATGATTTTCAAGCTGCAAGGACATTATGGCCTCATGCACACTACAAAAAGTACTCGCTGCTGACGACCAGTGTCAACAGTGAATGTGGCTGAACAGTGCTGAAAACAATTTAAGTCCTTCTGTCCCCCAGCTCACACCGCATTCAGCAACATTTCAGGTAGCTTGATTAAAATCTGAAGAGGCACTGATTCCACTAGCCTGGTATTAACAGGAGAGTGAGCCCTGGTGTAGACAGCTGCCTGGCTCCAGAAGCCATCGGCAGTGCTTGACGTGTCCTGGAAATGGATTCTGAGCCAGAAAGCTGTCTACGCTAAAGTGCTCACTATTCATGTCACCCCTTTTCTTGTGTTAGCATCAGAATGGGGTGAAAATTAAACAAGTGCAGTTCAAAAATATAAATATCCTTTTTGTTTGAATTTTCTCACCGAACAGAGATTTGAGAAGCTTTGGCAAAATCTGAATGACTTTTTCTTCATTTCCTTTTCACAACAGTAAAAGGAAAGATAGACTTAAAAAGAAACAAATCCAATAATTTTCTGGTTCAAAGTTTTTCAATTAAAAATAAAATAATTTTAATTCTTTGAAAAATATATATTTTTTTTTTTCTCATTAGCTTGTTACGTGTCTATGAAAGTGCACCTGTGAAATATACGTGAACAGCATGAGCTGTTACCAACACGTACTTCCAAATAAAGCTGAAAGGCAAAGCTGCTGTCTTGGTTCTCCAATAAAAAGTGTAGCAATAGGTATCAGCAGCTTGTTAACAGAAGGGCTTTCTAATGCTGTCTTGACCACCTACTGTATCCCAGCCCATAGACTGAGGAGGCAAAAAAAAAACCTACGTGAGGAAGCACAAGCAAGGTAAAATGTCTTCTTCTGAATAAGAGGATTGTGAGATTATTTTGAAAAACTCTTGTGAGAAAAGAGCTAGAACTAAACATTTAGCCTGATGAGTGAATTCAACCACATTGTGAACAGTATCGAACTAATTCATATTTACAGAATTTAACAGGTTTAACTCTATTTGCTGCAGAAGAGATGCAGAAAGGGGGAGCTGAAACATTCTAAATCCTAAAGTAGGATCCTACATAAGTCTATGCCATATGGCAGAACATTTGTAAGGCTGAGAGCAACATATTTCTCACACAGAGCAAGAGAGAAACAGAGACTTGCAGTGAGCCCCTTTGTTCATGGGAAAGCAAGTACACTGAGGCGTCCCAGCCCCAAACGTGCTCCAAAGCCAAAACATGTCTATTCAGAGAAGCAGATTTAAGCTACCTTCTCAAAAAGCCAGCTTCTGTTTCCTAACTATGTGTGAAGATCAGGGAGGCCACTCATTTAACTTCAGTCACCTACGTGAGGGCAATTTTTTTCCAAACATAACTTTGCATCTCTATTTGAAGTTAAGATAAATAAATAAAAACATAGGGAACCATATCTACTCCATTTAAAGCAGATGATGTAGCTGTTCATCTGCATGCTTTTGCACTCAGATTCTGCCATCAGACAACACTGCAGTGGCCCACAACACTGGAAAAATTCTGTCTCTTTTGGAGCCTCCTATGTATTACACCAGATTTTTTATACACAAATGTGTTTGGAAACTATTGGAGGTCTTACTGTACAGAGAAGTCTCCAAAGAGAATACCAAGCACTACACCTCTCTGCCTTGCTGAAACCGTGTGTGAGCCAGGTGCCTTTGAAAAGTGTATGGATTGTATTTTCTAAAATGATGCCTCCTCCTGTTGGTTCACTATCATCCCCCTTCACACACATGAACATACCTGGCGCCCTACACTTCTCCTTTCACGTTCAATAAACGGAAAGGTCATTAGTGCTGTCAGTCACCAGTACATCTTGTTCTCTAGACCTGTGAAGCACATTGGGCTCCCTGTCTGTTTCCCAGGCTCAGGAAATGTAGCAAGGCTAGGCTTTGGAACACAATGGAAAATTTCCTTGCATTAGCTACCAGAAAAAAGAGACACCCTGAAGGCCTTGTCTTTTTTGATTAAATTCATAAAAAGCTGTATAATTACAAAGCTTGTGCAATGCTAATTTCCTACATAACTTTCACACTTTATCAGCCTTAAAATATATCTGAAGTGGCAGCACTGATACACAGATCAGGTGCCAGCCCACATATCCTGCCATAGATAATGCGACCCACAGAAGCACGGTCTAGCGTGTAAAGAATTAAGAAGGAATACCTCTGCTAAGGAGAAATGCTCTGGCTGGATTACTCAATGAGTGCTGACAGGAGAGGCATAAAACCAGGGCATTAACAGACTGCAAGAATTGCAGATTTGCCCCTGCTAGGCAAAAATGCACCTTAATCATTAAATTAATTATAAACAGAACCCCCCCCGTATTGCATGCAACTATTAATAAACAATCTCACAAAGTTACATGCCATTAATAACCATAAACAAATCTATAAATGGTGCCCGTTGGAAGGATAATATTTTTCCCTCTCTCTGAGAACATATGTTTGTAAACCATGTAACTGGGCCCCGAGTAATTTTGCAGTGAGTAATTTCCGAATGTGCAATTACAAATGGCTAAAGTGCAATAGCTCCCTGAAGCATCATCACAATTTCTGCAGTGAGTGTTTAATTGTAGCCAGACTTTGTAACCTTACCATGGCCTGTGTCCTTGCCATAACCCTAGGCCTAAGCTCCACTCTTCAACATATGGGAAAATTTTTCAAGCTGATTGCTCCAATCTGATTAAGGGAAGTTATGTAGCTGCCATTTATTCAGAGTCTTGTTACCACACTCTAACAGCTGCTTTGTAAAAGATTCCCATTAAGGCCATTTTCTGCCTACTCCAATTCCAGCACGCCTGTCAAAGCAATTGTGATTGCACTGATCGTTCCAAAGGTGCCAGCAATAAAAAAATTAAAAATCTCTTTGATACATGGTTGGCAAAAAGCAACTTCATGACAATGGTAAATTGGTTAGTAGAAAGTGATTCCTGCATCATCCAACTTTCCTGCCCTAAATTCCTTGGTAAATTCCCCAGTGTATGAAGGCACAGGTGTCTCCAGGACAATTTGAGAAGAGGAACGTGCTCTGTAGCAAGTGATTACTAAAAACCCTTGCTATTCCGTTTTTAAAACTGCAGTCTTTCCCTCCAGAAAAGAGAAAGTTTGCCACTTTGGCAACCTAAAAAGGTTTGCTGGGTTTTTTACTCCCAGTTGCGTTAATGTTGAGGTTGATAAGCTGTGCATAGCTGAAATGTTGTTGCAGTAAGGGTTAAAAATAGTCCAGGTATTTGGTTTGAAACAGCACCCACCTAATTGATTATCGAAGTCCTTGGATTTGCTTAAGCTTATTCCAACACAGATGTCTTTGTCCCTTTCCATTTCAAATGTACTTTTTGTACTTAAGCTAGTGAAGATTTTATCATTGCTTGTAAGTCAGAGATACAGGATTACCGAATTTTTTCGTTCTTTCTTCTAGCTAAATGGGAATCAATATTAATATGATTAATGCCTGTCATGTTACAGTGATTGCTCCTCCATGCAGCAACTCTAAGGTTCAAATGAAAATGTAATAAAATACTTTTATTTAGAATCATACCCACCTTAAGAAGCTTTAGTCTAATAACTGGCCATTATTAATATTACTTTATGTTATATATAATCCATGGATTATAGATTTTGGAAATGTGGGTTATATTCTACCTCTAATTGTAGTGGTTTGGCTGAAATGGTTTCAACAGGTTTTGCCACGAGTAAGAAAGTATTTTGGTCTTGCTTTCTTTTGAACCAAAAATAAAAAGTGCAAATCTAATGACAGTTCTCCAACCTGAACGTTACAGTCAGCAAAGCCTGTTTAAGGTTGATATAGGCTCACTGAGTACCTCTGCCTGGACTGTGCAAAACAGTAACATTTAACTCCCCAAGGCCAGTTACAGCTTGACCACACTCTAAGCAGGTTAACTCTGCCCAAATGACATTTTTTAAAACCTAAGGTCCTCAGGTCTTCTAAGAATTAAAAATAACCTAAATAACAATATTTCTCCTTTACTGAAGATGAAAGATTTGAATTCTAGCTATTCCATGCAATGAAAACTTTTGAGAAGTTGACAGCTGGAAAAGTTCTGCTCTCAGCTGTGAAACCAGTGAAGTGATTTTTCTCTCTTTAGATGGTGAATCCAAATTCTGACTGTAGATCAGACAACAGCTAAAGGCTAAAATATCTGATGTGAGGTCCTGTGCTGAGCACCAAGAATAAACAAAATACCTATGAAAGCCCCTAAGCAAGGTTTCAAAATCTTTATAGAGGATATAGTCTACAGTAAAAAGCATCCTTGAAAATGTGATTTTTGCTTTTTTGTTAGTTATGAAAATTTTTGTTGGTGTCCAGGAGGAGGGATTGGATGTGTACTCTGTTGCACCTGGCTTTTTTATTTGGTGAGGTGTCCATGTTCCATGTTCCATGACAACTCGTCTGAAGGGGACATGTTGTTGGACAGAGAATATTACACTTCCAGGTTATTTTTGATTAGTTCCTGGTGGCTAATAAGACTTCTCAGATGTGACTTAGCCTTACTGTGTAAAATAAAGTGTTAGTTATTCCAGAAAAAGATGCTGGCAGGGTGAATGTAGGATCTTTCTGCCATCACTGCAGACGAGTCATGCTCTCCAGAATCCCTTGTGTCTCATCAGCTTAACACAGTAGGGCTCTACATAGGTTTATTTCTAGCTAGTTTTTTGATGATGTGTATTATAGGGATGGACAGTTTGGCGTTAAAGAAGCAAGAGGAAAAGACAGGCAAAGAATTTAATATCATTAATTTTACCTCATGATCTCTTGGCAGAAAACACATTTATGAAGTAATTTTTGGAGCTAAGACAGAGTCTAAACATTTTTAGCCTGAAGATGGTGGTGAATAGATTTATATTTCCATCCAGAGGCAGAAATGGTTTAACCAAGGCAACATGTTCAACGTTTATGCCCACTGATAGCCTAAGGGCCCAGTCCGAGTGACAGCTGGCTGTGCACATCCAAACACTACCTGTGAGAAAATTAAAATCCAGAATTCAACTACAAAGCTTTAAACCACTGTATCTAAAACTTTCTTTCTGAAGACATTGATATATCCCATGGCTGCAACTGTTTTGAATTTTATAAGAATGTATCTCCCTTAGTTTCCATGAAAATGTTAATTTTATGATGGCTTCTTGTAGGTCTCTGTTTATTCTGAGTCCATGTGAGTTAACTGTTGGTTACACTTCCCTGAGAAACTCTGTTTTTCATAGAATTCTGTTGATGGGATTTTTTTTTTCAAATACTTGCTTTTTCTGGGACAAGAGACTGGGTGGCCAGGCTTCTTAACAGTGGTGAAGTAGTGGTGTAACACCTTCTGAGAGAGTGACAAAATTGTTCAAATCCCCACTGCTTTATAGGGATTAATTTAATGAGAGCTGTCAGTGAACATCGGAGGTGTGAGAGAAGACTAGGGTGTTACAAGTGCTCTTGAAACCATGCTCTGGCTGCATACTTGCCAACATTTCAAATGTTCAAAGTGGCAGACTTGGCAGATAGGCTGAGTCTGGTTCATACGGCTGCCTGCTCCCACAGAGCCTCCTACCCCTCTCTCCGTGCTTCTTGGAGATGCCAGCAGCTTCTTGTTCTTGCAGGCTGGCTTTCTCACCTGAAAAATCCTGCACTCTCTGCTTGAATCCTCCTGCTGCTCTTGTTTGAAGAGGCAAGACACCACTGATCCTCTGAGCAGGGCACCCTGCTTTGGTGACTGAGTGCCTGCCATTTGAGCAGCAGTAGGAATTTTGCAAAATGTGCTTGTTGGCCCAGAGGTAGTGTTGGCAGGCGTATTTATAGGGCATCAAGAGGAACACTGGTCAAAACAGTGAAAACAGAGATTACAAAGGAAATAGTTAACAGACACATTTTAAAGTTATTTAGCAAAAGGGACTGATGAATGTTAGCCCTTGGTGCTCTATATATCCATGTCCATACTCACTGCATTTACTTACAGAGAAGGAAGGGTGTGTGGTGGGAAGTACAGGATCCCTCTTAGGACTAAGTATGGGAGGAATTATGGAATTTCTTTCTCCTCTGAGGAGATAAAGTTGTAGACAGTGCACAGAAAAAGAGGTATTGGACTAAGAAAACAGAATGAAATCCCCAACAGCTCATCTGGGGCATGAAGATCATAGTAGTTGTCTCTGGATGGGAGACAACTAGAAGGAGAACCCAGAGGAGGCTGTGACTCCAAGAGCAGGGGTAACTGCAGGTGCACAGAAGCATGCCTGGAGAGAGCATCAAAAGGAGACAGCTATTGAAGACTGTGAGGGATTGGGAAGGCTGAGAGCAGGAGAAAGGTAAAGTAGCATAGTGCTCTCCAAAACACCCTTCAACAAAATGGATAGCGCAAACTTTGTTGTATAGTGGAGTCTGAATGCCTCTGATTGGGACTTCAGCCTGGGTCACCCATTTTGTTATGAATGCTCTAATCAACAGGTTATAATACAAAAGAACCCTAAAACCTCATATACTGCACAAAAAAAAAAGGCTGTCTTCTAAAGAGGTCTAAACATCCTGCTCTACAAGGAGTTTCTAGGCTCTGGATCTTCAATTCAGACCTGTGTTTCCCACGCTGACAAGAGATGATGGTTATGCAGACCATGTTGGTTCCCTGCTGACTAATTCTGAGTCCCAGCATGATGAATGGCACTGACTTTTGGTGACTCCATGCCTAATGTGGGGTGCCTTAGGCCCCATTCTGCCTCAAACTTTCCACCCTTCCATGTAAGAGTGGGACATAACCTTGACAAGGAAATCACCCTCTGCTCTGGCAGACACGTGCCTTGGTGCAAAGTGTTCCGAATGTTCCTGTTGTGGAGATATGTCTCATGGTGTCTTTGGCTGATTTGGTATTTATGTGCTGGATACACCATGCAGGCAGGAGGGTGTGTATGACCCACCTCCCCCTGGGTCAGTCAGATGCAGTATTTGGTTATAGTATGTCCATCCTGACATTTCCTTTAATGCCAGGGGGAGGGCTGGAGAGAAGGGCAGGGAAGGGAGGAGCATGTCTTCTTTCTATCACCATCTGGAATTTGGGTCCAGCAGAGGTGCACACCTGGGCAGGGGAGACCCACAGAGCACCTCTGGGTTCAGCACTACAGGCATGGTCTTTGTGTTAGGAAGGGCTGTGGTGAGCAAGGCGGCTTCTGCCATGGACCTTCTCTTCTTCCTTAATGGCAAGTGTTTGACTTTGAAGCTCTAGTCTCCCCTGATCAGTTTACTCCATAAATTAACGTGTTAATTGTACACACAGTGCTGTCTATTAGGGAGGTGTGTGTTTGACAGCCTCCAGCTGTGTGTTTGCAGAGATCCTGTTGTAGAAATCATTACAACGAGCAGTTTTCACAACCTTTTTAATGCACTCTTAAAAGTAACAATTACAGGGGCTTTAACATTTGCAGCTGAAACATGGTTGGAGAATAGCTCATTCAGCTGCTTTAGTGTTAACTTGATGTTAGGTCGGATTGCATGATGCCAAATTAGCTGTACACCACATATCATCCCACTAATATTGTAAGAGCTTTTATTTTTTTTTTTTCCAAGACAATTCAAAAAAAGCCACCATTTTTAAAGCTCATACTTTAGAAATTCTTTTGTAACAAGTTCCATGTGTTCTTAATTCCTTGCCTAAACAGGCAGGCTAGAAAGCAAACCCTTTGCTCACGTTGACTCCTTGTGTGAGTCACAGCTCACAAAAGCGTGCAGGCAGCCTGGCCCTGAGATAGAGGCAAGTGCCTGTTATGTATTTACAACAAACCCCTCTGACCTTTCAAATGCAGTGGGCACTACTGTTATATATTGAACCCTGGGAATCACACGGGCAGAGTCAGAACAGATTTGTTTTAAAGGTTTGAGGTGTTTTTATTTGTCATCCTTTTCTCTTTGGACACTGATTCATACACCTGTAAAAGCCAGTGAATATAATTTTGTTTCTTTTAATGATAGAAGTCTTGCTGGTGGCTAGGTGTTTGGTATAGAGGTCTACTGTCAGAAAACACCGTTTCACAATCTGTCAAATGAACATTGCTGAGGTGCTCCAAAGGATCCAGACACCAACAGATTTGAGAGTATCCACATAGGCATTCACACCCACCACCAACGCACACAACCCAAACAATAGCTGATGAATTGTCTCTCACCTTTACAAGCAAATGTGTGTGTGCAGGGACGATGAACAGCTCATTGCAGTGGTAAAAAACACCTGAGCGTTCAGCTGGACCCACGGTCCAGTGGCTGTGGCTAGAAGTTTGACAGGAAAGCAGAAATGATCCACTCTTCTTTCTCTTTTTTACATCAATTTGATTTGTCCAAGCCTGGAAGGGTAGGGAGTAAGGATTGAGAGCAGAGAGAAAGCAAAGCATGGGAAGGTGAGAAAAAAAGGCAGTGGAAGGTGAGAAAAAAAGGCAGTGGAAGTTAAAGCAGCTTGACCCAAGGAGACACCAATCTGTGTATTGTAAATGGGAAAAGCTGAAGAAATAAATGGTTTGCAGACAAATAATTGGAGAAGGTTGACCCTGATACTGAAAGGGGAGGGGAGGGACACAGGAAGAGAAACAGGAAGACAGGAATGAAGACCTGTGTAATGTAAATTAAAAGGACTTCAGTATAAGCATTTACAGACCAGTTGGAGCCCAGAGAACGTATGCCTGTCCTCTAGCTGCAGAAAGTTTCAATATGCAATTTTCTAAAGTAATCTGAAGTGCTGCTTTTTTCAAGGGAAAAAAAAATCGTTTACAAGGCTCTGCAATTTGTTATTTAAATTGCATTGAGGAGTTTCATGTAGTAGGTCACAGGTATGCTGCCCTACCTCACCAATCCTTCCCAACAGGCAGCGTGCTTAATGCATGCTGCTACCTATCAAGGTTTTCCTGAATTTACGGGAGGCCTTCACTGATGTAATAATACAGTAGGTTCTAAAATGCTTGAAAAACAAAATGAAGATTAAGATTAAACAAAACATTTTTCTTGGTGATAAATTTAAGCAAATTGAACATAATTGCTCAATTTTACTCAAAGAAAGAGTTGGTGCTGACCTTACACTCAAGTTTTCTTCCTGACTTTTGCAAGCCTGGATACATGACATCATTTGGACAATTTGCACATATTTATACAATTTGTCATCATTTTGTCTTTACAGTCTGAAGAGTTGCAGGATTTGCCTCTAGGCTTACTTTTTCCCCTGCACAAGATGCTTTATGAGAATCATATGCTTGCAATACTGTTTTTAAAAACTGAAAAATTTAAGTAAACATTGGGAACCTACTTCATATTTAAAGCTGATATGAAGAAAATAAATTGTGAACAGAGAAACAGGGGCTGGAAAATTCTAAACCCAAGCACGTACTGGAGGCACAAGTGTTTTTTTTCCTTAGGCTACCTTTGACATGGGTATGTATGAACAGCATGGGTCAGGGTAGTATTTCAGAGATGAGGGAGGCATTAGATGAGTGGTTTTTTGTGCTTCCACCAAATGTCATTGACTCCTGTACCTCATTACCATATCAGTCACTTGTGTAGATTATCAGGAAGATTAGGAAAGTGGCTATTTGGCAAGCACTCCAGACATAGATTCTTTTGAGATGAAGGAAGGGGAAAAGATTGGCACAGGGAGAGGAGAAGCAAGAGTTTATAAACTAAATGCTTATAGTTAAGTCCTCAGTAGTTCGAGCATGTGAATAATTTGTCTGACTTTTTCAAGTGAGTGAGTAAAGCGATAGATGTTTCAAATGAAAATTTGCACTAGTTTTTGAGAATTTAAACACATGTATTCAGAGTTTTCTTAGATCTGCCCAATTCAGCTCCTAGGTTCCAAATTAGAAAACTTGCTTGTTTATAGTAGTGGCTATTCCTAAGGCAGTCTTTAAAAGAGAGCAACAGAGTACGTTCTCGAGAGATGGCTGAGATGCTCTTTTCCAACTCTCTTCTTTTATGTTGCACCTAAACTGAGGATATCTGTGAACTTTGTTCAGGTGTATACTATGGCTGTGTTTGCCTTACCAGGGCAAATCTGACTAGGTACCAATATTCCCTTTTATCTGCTTATTTACTCCTGCATCTTGAAGCAGTAGGTAGCAAATATGGGGCTGACAGTACTCATTGGCTTTGCTGTATTTTCTGCACTTTCCTTAATCTTAATAAAAACATCTAAAACTTTTTTTTTTTTCCTAAAAGAGAAAAAGGGAATTTAAAATAAGCCCAAACTGTTTGTAAATAAAGGTGGAAGTATGGCAATTTTTTTTTTTTTCTGGGAAAGGCATCTATTTTTTTAATAAAAGTAATTTTTTTCCATTTTGAATCATCATTTTCTTTTTGGATTTTTCTTTGTCATTTTAGACTATTTATAATTATATCACAATTAATTAATAATTTCTCATGTTGAGTGAAATCTTTTGTTCAAATAACATTTTTTTCAGTGTTATGACTTGACCATCGAATCAAGAAAATCTGCAGTGTGTGCAGCCAGGAAGACCTTTCTCCCACAGCAAGAAACAAGCTTGGTCATTGATTTCAGCTAGCATAAAATGAAGTCTGAATCGATTCACACCAACAGCTTTTAACTTTCAGAGGGGGCTTACATTTGAACGATAGACTGAAAGTGAGTGATCCATAAACCTGGTAAATAACATTTTATTGCTCTTGTAACTCAGTAGATGTGCATTGAGCTTTACAGACAAAAGCAAATCTTTTCTCTAAGTTATTATGGACAAACAGAGTGGAGACAAACAGCAGATTCGGAAAGGTGAGGATGGATGAAGATGGTAACCATCAATTGAAGTATATTTCCAGCGAGTAATTGGAAGCAGGGGTCAGATATTCTGGCTTCTTGAAACAATCACTTTTTTAGGAGAGTTAGAAGGAGAAAGATGGAGGGTCTTAGTGAAAGCAGAAAGGGATGAAAGCAGAAAGATAAACACATAACCTTGCTTTGGAGGCATGAATTTTGGGCTCAGCGACAGCTGCAAGAAGAGGTATGGTAAGTGTATAAAGCAGCAGGACATCGTAGGTAAGGTTGAAGAACTTTTTAGTCTGACCCGGTAAGTGAAAACAAACCTGAAGAGAGACTTTAAAAGCTCCTTGTGGCTGAAACCATGCCACAATTTTGCCGAAAGAGTCAGTTAATTAAAACCTGCAAAACGAAACACTGCTATTAACTCATTAAATGGCCCTGTGGGCTAACAGGCTGCTAATGTAGCTTGTGCAGACCCTGTGTCGCTTGCCGCTTGTGAGAAGATCCTGCAGACAGCGACAAGGCAGGACCTTTGCCTACGCTTGCCATTATGCACCACCAGTAAATCTTTGCACAATCAGGGCCTAAGCATCTGTCAATAAGTCCTGACCACACAGGCACATTGACTTATAATCTGGCTTCTATTCAGTATGCGCACAGGTTATCAATGCACATATTTGGTACCCTTCATTAGTTTAGTGTGCTATCTTTAGAGGAAAGTCAATGGCCTGCCCATCTCAATGGATACCCTAGAATAAATTTGTGAACTAACTACAAAAGAGTACATAAAACCAGATGAGGCATGACAGAATTAAAGTCTTTGAGTCAGAGGCTCAGCTGTGGCAAGCAGCCAGCTGTGCCACTGCCAGTTAGGCCATGCGTATTACCATTACAATTATATCGAAGGGAAATGACTTCATGCACAGGGTATGGCTTGAATATTAAAAATTCCTTGAGCGAAATGAAAGGCGCATTACAGTATGATAGAAAAAGAGTGCAAACATGTTTCATTTTATTTCAACACTACGCTCCAGCAGATGCACTGGTAAGCAAAGGAAATTGCTAGGTCTCAGTTTCATGTTCCAGGGCTTTACTGATTGGAGGACAGATTTACAGCACATGTAAGAAACAATTAGAATAGGGACTCCACCAACAACAAAGTGAGGGAATAAATTCCGATAATGAGACGGGAAAAGTACAAGGTAGAAATGATCTATGTGCTTGCATTTGAGGTATAAAATGTCAAAAAGCCCTGTGTCAGCATGAATTGCACTAGGCAACAGATGGTGTACAGATTACGCTCTCTCTCCTCCTCTCTCTCTCTCTCCCCGCGTCTCTTTCTTTTATAGGTTTCTTTCCAAAAAACCTACAGATTTCCCCCAAACACTTTGCTATTTATTGGCTGTCACCTGAATAACCATAAATGTTTGGTTGGTAATTTGTTGGGGAAAGAAAGAAAGAAAGAAAGGAGGGAACGGACAGGAAAAACTTCAAAGTTTTCCCACTCATGTTGCATGGACAGGAGATCTAATTCTGAATTGTTGCTTTTGGTTAAATTTTGAAAGCTGAAAGTTTTGATTTTTTATTCCCTATCCTGGAAAAAGTAACTGTCAAGAAAAAAGAAAGGTGCCTGCAGAGTAAGGGCTAAGCGGTGCTGAAGTCATGTCTGACATCACAGTAATGAAATAGAACTCAAAGAAACTTGTTGCTCCTTCTTAGCATCTATTTACATTGCATAAGCAGAGTGCCTGAATCATGCAGAGGTCTTATTTTGTGAGAAAAATTCATGAGTCATGGAGAGACTTGAAATTTGTGACATACTGTTACTTTGGTGAATCACAAAACACAACCCTTTGTGACTACAAAACAACTGACACTACAGAAGCCATGCAGGTAGGGATTATTTTATCTATTCCCCCAGTGCAGCCACTTTGCGTGTGAAGCTGCAATATTATATACAACACTTAGAACAAAAGAGGGAAAAAATATTAATTCAAGGACAAAGATATTTGAAACACAAATAATATAATAGCCGAATGAGAATTCACTTAAAAATCTGCATTCTAATGAAGACAATAATATATAAATGTCAGTTGCGTTAAGCATTTTAACATCAGAAGCACAAGAAACTTGAGATTTTGCAGTTGTTGTATTTCTAGAATGGTACCCATTCTTCTATTGTTTTTAACCATGCTGTTTTATTTTCACTGGGGCTGAATGCTCTGGAAGAATGAAAATAGTCCTCTGGTTGACATTTTTCTAGATTTCCACTTCTAAATTTGAAAACTCTTAGATGTCATTTATTCAGTATGCGACTAAACAAATTGTTAACTTTTAAAAATTCTCAGAGTGTATTTTCTGGGTAGAAAGCTGCTAGACCTTGGACAATCTAAGTTACCAAAATTTATTTTAAAGTTCAAACCTCAGCTGTATTATTGTGACACTATGCTTTGCACTTTCCACCCAGACCAATGCAATCCATTTAAAGCCAGACTTTTTTCTAATTTGCTTGATCACAAAGATCCTAGAGATGCAGATTAACCAAAGCAATAAGATAGGGTTTTAACCAGAAAGTAGGAGCCCTTTGTAGCCCACTAATACCTGCTCGAGGTGGCCCACGCTCCTCTGCTTTGTGGCACGGCTGTAGCTGTGTGCTAGCCTTGCCCATCACAGCCCTGCCCCAGGTGCAGCCCACACTCCTGCTGGTATGTCCCACTTGACCCCTGATAGTAACAGGCAAAGCTTAGAGGTATTGCATGAAGGAGGGACAAGGGATGCTGTAAGGGGCAGTGGTTTCCTGAGATACTATTTGTAGCAGGTACTTTATCACCATCACAGCAATGAAATGCACGCAGAGGCAAAATACTCACAGCTGAGCTCTGAGGTTAGGGCAGCTCCAGAAATTCCTTCACACTGAAACAATAGTTTCAGTGTCAGGCTCAGGGTGGAAGCAGAGTGAGCATCAAAATATACTGGAAAGGGAAGTATGAGTTGTCCAGCTTTGTGTATTACAACTAGGCTATCAGGTTATCTAGAAGCTTGCCAGACCCAGAAGACTGTGGATGTCCATGCAGCTTGTTCCCAGTGTGTGCATCGTGTAAGCGTGTGCTTTCAGTTTGCAGAGAAAATCCACCTCTTTTACCTGTTGAGTAAGGTGACAACTGTCCTATGTTGGCTCTGGCTGGAAACCTCCTCACTGAGTGCCATGTCTATGGATCGTCACGCACCCTCACCACCACTTCAGCAGTTCAGAGAAGCCCTCACACCCTCATGGGGCTTCCTGATTGCCTACTTAGGACAGAACCTGTCCTCTCAGTGCAGCAGACTTGATCTGCCTTTGCCTTGTGGCAATTATATAGAAGTGATGTCTTCACAAAAGTAGGAGCATGTGTTCCCTCTCTAGTGTGTCTCTCAGAAGGATGAGTGGAGGAGCAGTACCAGCTCTTCTCCCACCCCTTTCAGTCCCACAGGGCATTTGCACTTAAGGGACTCTGAAGAGGCTCACTATCAGGACTTGAGGACCTTTTCATTTCTAAGTGGATGAGGGAAATTTTTAAATCATTCTACCTCTAAAGATAAGTGTCCTGGGATGCACACCCATCCCCAAATTTGTATTGATGATAGTCTTGATCATGCTTAGACAGGAACAGTTTTTCTAAAGACAGCAGTGGAAATTATGAAAATACCAACCATAAAAGTGCCTGGAATTTGTGATCACTGAAACAAAGAGGTCTGCCAAGATGGAAAGTGAGCAGTTAGAGGAACATGGACAATAGACAGGCAAAACCAATCCTAGTGAGGAATAATATTAAAGACTGAGACTATTGCACATCGCATTATAAAACATAAGCAAAGAGAGGTCCAAATACACAAGGAGTTTTTCCACATTTCACGACTTGTAGAGACATTCAGCTCCAGATCACATGGCTGGAAGGAAAAAGTTCCAGATTTTCAAACTGTGAAAGCGGCTACAACTTCACAGTCTGCAGTCAGAGGCGCGAGCACACTGGAGAATGTTATTTCTTTCCATTTCTCCCATCTTAGAATACTGAATTAATTTCTAGAACTTAATTAAAACTTCAGAATACCTCTGTAGTATAGCTATTCTAATCACTTTCCCCATTATACAGACTGCGAATAGAAAGAGAATGAGATTTTAAAAAACACTTAGCATTAAGCTAATTGATTCTTTTGAAATCTGTAGGAATATTACAAAGAATCACGGAATGGTTTGGGCTGGAAGGGATCTTTAAAGGTCATCTAGTCCAGTTGTCCCTGAAGTGAGCTGGGACATCTTCAGCTAGATCAGGTTGCTCAGAGCCCCACCCAACCTGACCTTCAATATTATCAGGGATGGAGTTTCTATCACCTCTCTAAGAAATCTTTTCCAGTGTTTGACCACCCTCATCGTAAAAAAATTCTTCCTTATATCTAGTCTGACTCTACCCTCTTTTAGTTTAAAACCATTATGCCTTGTCCTATTTCTACAGGCACTACGAAAAAGTCCATCCTCATCTTTCTGATAGGCATCCTTCAGGTACTGAAAAGTTGCAGTAAGGTGTCCCTGGAGCCTTCTCTCCTCCAGGCTCTAACTCTCTCTGCCTGCCCTCACAGGAAAGGTGTTTTTTGTGGGCCTTCTCTGGACCTGCTCCAACAGGTCTATGTCTTTCCTCTGCTGAGGATTCCAGACCCGGATGCAGGGCACCAGGTTTTGTCTCACCACAGTGGAGCAGAGGGTCAGAGTCACTTCCCTTGAACCACTGGCCATGCTTCTTTTGAGACATCTGAGGGTACAGCTTCCATCCCAGCATTCCAGTCATGGGACTCATTCCACAAGTTCTCACTGACACCAGTTATATCATAGCTCTGGGAACTGACCAAAGCTTCCACCCAAAGGCATTTGCAAGCACAGCACCTGATAGGCCTCCTTAAGCCTTTCCCTTCCCATGAGGAACTGGGGAGCTTTGGGGGCAGGGTGGAACACAGGGAGCCACCATATTTCCTCTTGAGGGAGCCCTGAACAGAAGGCCAGAGCCTTCAAAGCCAGAGAGTCCTTAGTAGCCAACAGACACAAGAGAACATGGCACTGCCAGTACTGTGGCTTCCACTGCTCAGCCCCCTCCCTGATGCTTCAGCAGCTTCCACCTTCCGTCTGTCCCGAAAGCCCAAGGTAGGGGCCGACCCTGACCCCTGCAGTCTGGAGATGCTCCTGGGGGCAAGAGTTGAGGTGGCCACCAACAATCACTTCTGTCTCTCTTGTCAGGCTTAGCAAACCTGTGCCAACCGTCCAGGCAGGAGTAGCTCTTCCCTGCAGCCTGCACACCCCTGGCACGGATGGCACCTCAGGCACCCATGGCAGGTATGGCATCTTCAGCAATTTTGGCATCACCAACATGCCCGTCCTGGGACATTTTTGTCACAAGGTTTCAGCAGCCCTGTGAGAACAGCCCTGCCCTTCTCTGGGTATTGTGTACTCAGTAAATTCAATTTCCAGAGAATTCCCCACATACTTGGGGCTATGTCTCCCTTTTCACCTCCTAAAAGTGAGCCTCCTCCCTGATGTGTCCTTGTCCCACTGGTGCAGCAGCTCACCCTGTGGAGAGTGCCCCTGCTGCAAGCTCCCCACATGCCTTGCACAGAGCTGGGGAACATTCATGATCAAGGCCAGCTTGGCAGGTGTCCCTGAAGGGTCCTCTGGACCAGCATGGCTCCCTCATACTCAGGCAGGTCAGCAGATGGCTCCATGGTGCTGTTTCTTTGACCACCCTGCGTCTTTTGTGTCCAAAGGATGAGCACTAGCTTGACTCCACCGGCCACCTCCATGCCAGGCCATAACGCTGAGCCTCTGTCAGGTGCTGCCCTGTTGGGGCCCTTGGGTCTGCAGGACACCCCCAGTCTGTGTAGTCCCTGGGGAAACTCCAAGTGAGCCACAAAACTTCACACCCTGGAACCTTCAGGGAAGAGTGGTGCCTCAGTCCCACCAGTGCTGCCGCCATGCTTTCCTGGGTACGAGGACATGGAGAGGCAGTTCGCACAGCTCAGCATCTCTGACATGGCCACCCCAGTGGGGGTAGCCCTGGCTGGCAATGTCGTCAGCCACTATGTCACCCCACATCCATGCCACCAGGGACCCAGCAGGTTATCTTCCACTGGCCAAAGAGATGCTATTGGATTGCTCCTTGGTCAGCCAGGATGGAACCAGCAGTATTCCCATACCCACTGTGTTATCAGCTCACTTCCACTGCCCATGGAGATGATCAGCCCTGACTACAGCATCCCTGAGGCATCAAACACAGCCTTGAGCCCAGAGCAGCTCCACATCGTCAGGATGAGGCCTCAGAAGCCATGGTCAGATGCGGAGACAGAATTGCCACCTCCCCAGCCTGGCATGCCATAAAAGTGAGGGGGAAGGGGAAGAGCACCTTTCCAAACCCACCCAGCAAGTGCAGGGCTCTCACAGTCAGTGCTAAGGTGGGAAGGTGGGACTAAGATGGACCTTCAGTGTAGGTGGGATCCATAACAAGGATGAAATGGAGGGCAGGGGGAGGGGTAGGAAGGAGTGGTATTAGGGGATGGGCTGGTGTTATAAAAGCCTTTATGAAATCTTTGCTCTTGTTTTATCCTGTAGCATGCTAAACCACATATAGGCTACTAAATTTAGGAAAAAGTGAGGCCACCACAATAACTACAAAAAGTCAGTCTACACAGTATTTTAATATAAACAAGGATTGCTATAACTGAAACCAAATCTGAACTACAGCTGCTATCAGAAAAATCCCAATTTCAAGCAGCAATAATCCATCAAGTTGAGTTTTGTGCTGACAAATATCGACAGATCAGTTTTTATAGCATTCTGGTAAAGGAAAGAAAAACAATACTGGCATGCAAAAGTAACCACACAGTAAGTCTAGCTTTATCTTTGTGCAGAATTGTATAATTCCATACTGAACAAGACTGTCTAAAGCTGAAAAAAACATTAAGTGCAGCTCTCTAAAGACTACAGTAGCTGTTAATCAGCAAGTACATTCTTCCTACCCTTCTCCTCCCCACCTTTTAGCACTGTCAGCTTCACACAAACAAAATGAGGGAGAACTTGTTTTTTCAGCAGGTTAACTTGTTTCTCCTGCTGTATACAGAAGCAAAACAAGAATCTAACTGAAGCTTAACTCAGTCACAAAAGTTTGGGTTTGCAGAGCAGGAGATGCTAACTTCTAGACTGATGCAAAAATGCAAGTGATTGGGGGGGTGGGGTGAGGAGGGGAGGCTGTTCATTAACAGCACCACATCAGCAGCTTTACAAAGTCACCTTCCACACAGAATAGTGGTAAACGAACAGTCATTGAGCACCTTCAGTAACAATAATGCCATTAGCTCTTGATTTAGGATTACTGCAGAAGCAGCTCTCCAGGTACAGGCTTTCCTATCTAGTGGCCTTTATCAAGATAAGGAGACTAACTACTCTCACCATTTCTTTTTTGGTGTCAAAAAAATCTCACAATCAATGGCACAACCAGCACTACCATTAATTCTAAACACATTGATTTTCAGCACTGACACAAGTACACACGTGTTTCTATTTTTAAAAGAAGTTTACAACTCAAGTGTTACTTAAAGTTGGGTTTTGTAACATAGTTATGCTTGTTGTCTAGCTTTTTATACTATTAAGTATGTAATAAGTTGTCTAAATGAAATACAAGAAAACAGTGAAGATATACTTTTCACTTTATTTTTATGAAATAGTGGTTACTCTAATAAATTCAAGCTAATTTGTTTTGGCTTTTAGTTGTAGATAATGCCACTTTGACACACCTCCTCTGTAATGCTTTGAACATGACAAAAAATATCTTTTCAGATGGAAAACCATTTACCGAGAGCACTTAACCATTTCTACATTTTATGTCCTCAAAGATGAAGGTTACTTGCCTTGGAGGATCTTGAAAGTGCAGGAACTGGCAAAATATGTGTCTTTCAATAAACTGTGTATCTGTTGATATCTTCAGGTTTTTAATAACTTTATAGAATATGGCCCTAATATGCTTGAAAATCTCAGCCAAGCTTTTTTGTTCAGCCCACTGAACAAGTAGATGTTAGTGCCAATGAAACATGATTCAAAAGTCTACAGTCTTAACCATAAAAATAAGTCCTGCTGTCCTTCCTTTTACAATAATAAAAAGGAGATAATATGAGATTTGTGTGGGAGACAGGTGCAAGTAGGACTAAAAAAGAGAGGCAGACACATCCCTTCCTGGTTTGCATACCCTTTCCAATGGCATTGGAAAGGGCAGTACACCCCTCCTATGGAAGCAACAGTCTACAGGTATCTGTAGTCTGCAGTTTAGCAGGTTTTGTGTTATGCCAGCACTGTTTCATCTCATTTGCACTGACCTAGATACAATGGTCATGCCAGGAACTTGTGAACTAAAATCTTTATTTGAATATTGCTTTTTCTTTTCTTTTCTTTTTTTTTTTTTCTGGGTTAAATCTTGTGGACTTCTTTGCTACCTCAATATCTCTAATAATAAGGTATAGAACCTGTAAGGAAGTTATGAATACAAATTAATGAATACCAATTAAGATACAATTCAAAGGAAACCCTTAGTATTTGGTAGTACATTGGTCAGTTTTACTTCTTGGATAAATCTCCATTTTTAATCTCAGTTTACTTTAGGACCCCCATAAGAATCACTTTGTTTCTCAGTTCCCATTACACGTACTCATTATCAATTATTGTGATAATGTGTATTTGCAAACCTATGTTATGTTCAAAGTTTCTTTGAAGTGAAATAGAATGCTATTCTTTGTTATTCTCATTGATCCCTGGATCAATGGAAGAGAAATTCTGAAGGTGGGCCAGTTACAGACAAAAAATACATGTGTGTGTATATATGTATTTCTCAAAAAGATTATATTGGAATTACAGTTTAAATCAATATAGTTATATGTTGTTATGAGGAAAGCTTCTTAAACTGAAGTGAATGTGTGTGCTCCAAGACAGAACTGTCCTAGAGTACTTCACATTGGTAGGGAGAGGATGATCATTAACTTGCAGGATTAAGCCTATTTATCTGAAAAGGATCTCAACAGAAAACATTTCTAGTCCAAGACATAAGCAAAAATTAAAAGAAAGTTTTGAGATCAAGCAAACAAACAAACAAAAGCTAAAACTGTCAGTTTCAAGTGGGGAAGAAGTCAGTGGCAAATTGTTAATTACATGATTATTTTTTACAAGGAATTATTTTTTATAGTTTATAAACTTAAAAACTGAAAAAAAATTGAATGTATCAGTACGTTAGGAGCTGCTTTGAGGTAGCTATAGATGTTCCTGATAGTTTTTCTAGTATGGACTTTCCATGCAGTATGGATTAAAATTATGGTTTTGGGTTATTACACTGCTTTATTATTTTTTTCTCTCTGTTACACTTTTTTTTAGATGTTGAAAATCAACAAAAACTAGAGAAGTATAAATTATGGAATATATGGAAAAGAAGCCAGGGGCATTAGCGCAATCAGGAAAAAATGCGGAAAAAAATGTCCAGCTCTCTCTTAGCTTTACTTTGTTTTTTTGAATAAAGATAGTGCCACCATGACTGTTGTACTTGTCCATTAAAAATGGAAGTTAGATTAAGAAGAAAGGATCAGGAAAAAATTTATGGAACATGGACATACATAAATGGATAACATAACTGCATAACCCATTTCATTCGGCAATAACTCAAAATGAGGACTTTGAAAGATTATTTCAGGGAGACGTCTAAGCAATAATATGTAGCACCGGGTGAAAGACTGGTTCTAGGCTTTGAGAAACGAAGAGGATAAGGTCTAAACTGACTTACCTGAAGATGGTGTAGGAGTGTGATTAAGTGATAGGGCTCAACCATTGATTTGAACCCTTGATTTCTCCTTCAAAATTCTGTAAAAATTATCTTCTCTTTTGATTAGATCACCTCCTGTTCTGAAACCACCTGCTGACTTTTACTTGCTTCACACTTTATCACCAAACTCTTCAGCCTCTAACTCAGGGCTCTGAAAAATCTGAAGCTGTGGATGCCACACATGTCTGTGCCACAGCTGGCTCCTCACACAGAGCAGGAGCAGAGGCAGTGCAGGCTGTGTCACCATGGAACGTCATGGTACATGGTGCACAGCTGCACCACAGCACACACAGGTGCTTGCCACGCTGCATATTGCCAACAGAATTGCATGGAAGCCACTCACAGGATCGATTTTCCTGCCAGTAAACCTGCATCTGTGATGCTCACTTCTTCATTTGCCAGCTCTCCTGCAAAATGTATTTTCCCACCTGGCTACGAAAAAAAAAAGCAAGGAGGCAAGGTTTTTGAAAGGCGTTTTCACAGGTGCCAAGACAATTCATATATTTACCTGGACAGCATATCTCAGGAAAGGGAATTTTCTTCTGTAAATTCCACCTTCCTGTTCACAGTATCAGTACTTCAATAATTTAACTACAATATCAGCAATGCATTATTAATTCCAGGATTTAGAAGAAAAAAATGCTACAAAAAGTAGTCTATTAAGTAACTTGTCTTTAATGGTTTTTTTTTCTTTGTAAAAGATTTATCCGACAGTGATAGTTAAGCATGTCAGTGTCACTCTTTAATTCAGTGTAGTCTGTTTCTTCTCTGAGACACAGATCAAACACATAGTGCTGTGTATTTTTTTTCTTGAAGTAGTAAACAACACTTTTGTTACAAGTGCAGTACAGCAGATGTGTGGTTTTCAGGCTACCATCTCTCTTGCTGATCCACTGATATTGCTGATAGTGTTGCAGCCTCCTCTTTCACTTAGAAGTCCTGTGTGTTAAAAATGTTTTACTGAGAGAGCAAATAAACGATCTTGCTGTCCTAGCTGCACAGTGCACGAAGTAAGCCCGAATGTAAATAATTAGCAACCTACTTTTTTTAATGGTGGACATTATCTATTGGTGATATCAAAAATGTTTTGAGTCTTTGAAGTGGAATTTACTCAGCCTGATGCAGGCAAAGGTGAGAAACAGGTGTGGTACCCTGCCAGAGCTCTCACTGGCACCTCTACTGCTTGGCTCACTATCCACCCAGGGCTGCATAAGCTAAGCGCAGGGCACCTGAAGAGGTGAAATAGGTGAAATCTTGGCCACTAATCACAACACGAGGATGCAGCATGGGGTGCTTGCTCCTCTCTGCTCCCTCCCCAGAATCGTTCCTCTGGGCTAGAAGAGTTATTAAAAATTCTCTGTAATGCTCCCTTGGAAACAGTATAACACCTATATAAATATGAATGTGCATGTGTTTTTCTCTTTTGGCATCACCCTTCACCTGCTCCTACTAAGAGTTGTGTTCCTGAGTATGTTGAGTCAACTACAGACCCTTCAGCTGATGAGAAGTTAACTTCCTCAGCACAGTTATGTGACAATATAGAGCCTTCAACGTGCTGTTTTGTGATTCAGTGATAGGTTCCACAAAAATGCAGAAATTTCTTTTAAGGCTGCCTTGCTTTTTAAGCGGCTGAGTCCTTTAAAATAGGATAGAAAATAGGATATATTAATAATCCATTTTGACACTGTAAAGAGTAAAATTATGAAATAATCTAGTTCAGCGCTACAGACATTAACGTTATTTGTGGATTCACACTCTTGCAAGTTTTACTCTGAATTTGTTTGAACCAGTAGACAATAAAAGACATTAGAAGGCAGGTGAGCTTCTACTAAGGGAAACTTATTTCTGGAAAAAAAATCCTCCTATGAAACACATACAGATGGGGTATAGCATTATGCCATATGGAAGATAACCTAAAATATTAAAATACATTAATTCTCTTGCCCTGAAGGCCTGTTGGCTGATTACAGACAACTCACTGGGGTTTTACACTCCAGTAAATTCACTTAGTTTCATAACATAGGTATTTGCTGGTGCTGCGATATACTGTAGGGCAATGTGCTTATTGATCCGCTGTTATTAGAAGTGTTAAGGCTCAGAACCATATTTAAGAAATAAAATAACTGAATTCTGAAATTTTTCAAAAAGTTAAATATTAAAAAGCTGCAAGTGAGCAGCAGAAAGTTTGGCACAATATTGTCTTATATTTCTAGCCATTTCAGATTTTTTTTTTTTTTCCTTTATTTCCTTGCAGACCAGAGTATTTCTTGGTACATCCTTGCGTTTTTGTGGCACTCATATGCTTGTATACAGCAGAATTGCAGCATCATGACAGCAAAAGGAAATGTGAAGCCTTTTCCATCCAGCTTCCAACCCTTCTAGTTGCCTCCTACCTGTGACTGAAACTTAGATTTGTTGAACTCATACTTAACAGTAGTCAGAGGAGGCTGTAAATCACTATGGTGATGCTCCTTTTTTCATTGCTGGTCTGATGCAGTTGCACAAAATTTGGTTCCCTTGAGGTATATCAGCTTTCAAAGAGGATAAGAAAACTGAGTTCTTTAGGGAGGCACCACTCACAGAGGAAAATAAAATAGGTAAGATCATCAGAATTTTAGTGAGTGAATATGGAAAATATTGTAAAAGGCACATTAACATGAACAGAAACACTCAGCTGGATGAAGCTCCTGATATTGGATGGCCTAGACAGTAGTTTCTGAATATAAACATGCTAGTGAATGAAATTTCAGCTGTTGTGATGCCTATGTATTTTGGTAAACGAGGCAGCAGAGGCATTGTAGTCACATAAAGCAACTGCCCTACAGATAGACTGGGCCAGTTCTTTTAACTTCTGTAAACCTGTTTAATCTGACTCACTTGTAACTATTACAGTTCAGCCTAGAAGTACCTCTGGCTGAACCATTGAAGTCTCACTTCAGGCCTGTGTTTTTTATTCTTATAAAATAGGGAGTATGTGTAAAGAGTGAGAGAATCTATTCTTCATATGCAGCCAAAGAGCCTTCTGTTGTTAGTCTTTGTTTCTACAGCAGAACAGTCATGGCACGTGCTAGTTCAGCAATCTGATCTTTTTCCATGCACAGTTTAATTTCTAGACTGCTTAGGTCTGATCCAATTTCTAATGAAGTCAGTGGAAAGACTTCACATCAGAGGGAGGTACCTGAGGCCGCTGAAGCTAATTCCCCATTTGGGGAAAAAAACGTAGAAGGGCTGTGTATGCTTGCCAGAAATGAAGTACATGGAAGTCAGCTCTACTCACCTAACTTTTTTTTCTAGTGTCAGCTGCTCCAGCACATGAAACACTGCTGTTAATGTGCCATTAAGCATGGCGTAATACGCAGCCCTCCTGCAATTATTTTGGTCAAAATATTCTTTTTACACAACCTTTTTTTTTTCCTGGTGAATGACTGACAACTACTATCATTGGTTAATCCACTGAAGACAGACAAGAGATGCCATGGCATTTTTCACCACTATACTTATGTGAGTCTGTGTCGGTGATATGGGCAGAGGAATTGAGGGCACCCTCAGCACGTTTGCTGATGACACCAAGCTGCGTGGTGCGGTCAATGCACTGAAGGAAGGGATGCCATCCAAGAGGACCTTTGACAGACTTGAAAAATGGGACCCTGCCATTCTCATGAAGTTCAACAAGGCCATGTGCAAGGTCCTGGGTCAGGGCAATCCCAACAAATGCAGGCTGGATGGAGCATGCCCTGCAGAAAAAGCCTCAGAAGTGCTGGTCAACGAAGAGCTCAACATGAGCCAACAATGTGTGAGTGCATCCCAGAAAGCAAATTGTATCCTGGGCTGCATGAAGAGAAGTGTGGCCAGCAGGTCAAGGGAGGTGATTCTCCCCCTGTACTCTGTGCTGGTGAGACCCCACCTGGAGTACTGCATCCAGTTCTGGAGCCCCCATTACAAGAGGGACGTGGACCTGCTGGAGTGGGTCCAGAGGAGGACCACAAAGGTTATCAAAGGGGTGGAACACCTCTCCTATGAGCACAGGCTGAGAGAGTTTGGGTTTTTCAGCCTGGAGGAGAGAAGGCTCTGAGGAGGCTTTATTGCAGCCTTCCCTTATCCAAAGGGGGCCTACAAGAAAGCTGGGGAGGGATTTTTTACAAGGGTTTTGCAGTGATAGGATGAGGGCTAATGGCTTCAAACTGGAAAAGGGTAGATTTAGATTAGAAATTAGGAACAAGTTCGTCACTGTGAAGGTGGTGAGATACTGGAACAGGTTGCTCAGGGAAGTTGTGGATGCTCCATCACTGAAGGTGTTCAAGCCCAGGTTGGATGGGGCCTTGTGCAACCTGGTCTAGTGGGAGGTGTCCCTGTACATGACTAGGGGGTTAGAACTAGGTGATTTTTAAGGTGTTTTCCATTCCAAACCTTTCTATGATTCTATGATTTCTTCCTGGGTCTCAGTTTCTTTATTTACAAAAGTAGAAAGAGATGATCAGCGGTTATTTCTTGGATAGCATCTTACAATCTTCTAATATAAATTTTCCTAACCAGCTTTGTTACTTCATTAATTTCCACATTCACCACGCAGCCTTACCTTGGTAACCATCTCATGTTAATGACTGAACTTCCTATGTATGTTTGCTCCTACTAAATATTGACATTAGCTTATTACCATGCTAACTGTCGTGACATTTTAACACACAAACAGCCCAGATAGTACCTAAGTCTGTTACACTGACATACTGTCAGGTAGGATCTGCGTCCCAAGTTTTAAAGTGCTGGTGTGTCTTAAATAAAGGCTACAGTCTCTCCACATGTTGTCAAGAAAACTACTTTTTTTTTTCCAGACAGCAAAGCACTCAGTCAGCTAGCATTTACCTGAAACAGTGTATTAAAAAGAATCCCCCAAACCTCAACAACAGCCTAAGAAGGAAGGACACATGATTTTTGATTTTTGGTGGTAAAAACTTATCCAGCCTCTTGTGATGGCATTTCTGATTTCATGACAAACCGTTTCCTGAGCAAAGCATCATTAACACTGTGGTTCTAGATCCACAGCAATAAGTATTTTGGTCAGACTGGTGACCTCTTTCTCACAGCTGACTTGACAAAGTCTGAATTATGTAGGGAATAATTTTATTTTTTTTTTACATTTTATCCTGGAAGAGTTGATTTTCCCTAGAACCCTCACATTTTTCCTGCGAATCAAGTATGTTTGCTACCTAAAAACAAAATTCCCCCTAAACTAAAAACATTTTCACAGAATCAATCACAGAATCACAGAACGTTGGGGGTTGGAAGGGACCTTTGGAGATCATCAAGTCCAGCCCCTCTGCCAGAGCAGGACCATCTAGTCTAGGGCAGGGCATTTTGAAAACCAAAAAAAAAAAAAAAGAGAGAGGGCTGTCCACTAATATGTGTAAGAAACTATTTTAGACACTCTCTTCCCAACCTCAAGGCCATTTGAGACCACAGTGAAGTTCTGCCATACAGGTTAAATGTGTTTGAGAAAAAATGGACAAAGATCAATGTGCCTCTGATTTAACTTTTTAATAATCCATTGAAAGGAAGAAGACTTCCAAATTCTAACGTATGCCAACATTTTAAAGAGATATTTCCGTCATCATCTGCATTTCAGATAATTTAAAGCTTTCAAAATTAAATTAAAATTAAATATGACTCCTTTGTAAGGGCTATTATTTTTGCACTTGGGAGAGAAAGACAACTTCTGAGTCCCTGAGCTGAGTTGTGGCATCCCTTCTGACACTGTGTAGTACCTTTTACCGGGTGTCATCCCACAACCTCTTCTCAGTATAGATACAACATATGTTGGAGAGTGGCACCCTAAATTTTATATAAACTAACCTTGACCCATTTGACATGGTCCTTATTTTCTCACTGCATTTTGTTCCTAGGACATGATAAGGCTATTGTATCTTGCAGTTCTTTGATTCCCTCCCTCTTCTCCATCCAACCTTCCTAAACATTTTTTTTTAAAGCTAGAGTTTGAAGATACTATTCTGCATCCTTCCAGTGAGAAGGACTGAATGAAAATCCTTTCGAAGGCTTCTGCCTCTTCCCTTAATCACACGAGGCGTGGTTGGTAAGTGATGTAAGGCAGGCCTTTCCCCAGGGACTGAGTGCTCAAAGCTCCTGATTGCTTGGGGAACAAGAGACCCAGAGGGGATCCTAAATCAAACCCTGTCTCTCACTCACCAGTGCACTGATTGCCGCAACGGCTCGCTTTTATTTGGAATGTTTTCTTCAGTTAAGAGAGGCATTGCCAAGTATTCTACTTTTAGAGCTCTTAATTTGTTATTTTATACTGGCAGAATTTGTAACGCCATCTCAGAGTCCATGGCATTTTCTGGGACAATATATTGTCTACACCTGTGCCATGACTTATCACCCTAAAACACAGGGCTATAAGAGCCTATAATAATAATTTATGAGAGTACATTAGGAACCTGTGTATAATTTATCAAATGGGCATTATGGAGGCAGGACTATGCCTGACTGACAAAGGTTACCTCTATATGGGTGTCTTGTAAAACTACACAGGGAAGAATCCAGTAGCTGACGTTCACTGAATTACAAGAAAAAAAAAAAAAAAGCATTTACTCCACAAACAGGGCACTCCAAAAAGTGAAGATTAAGATCATGAAAACAATTCCTAATCTTCAGTGTTTTGCCTCCAAATTGATACCTTCCGCAAGATACAGATGAGGGTTTCAGTATATGTTAAAATTGGAGGTAGCAAAGTTTTCAAGGGGAAAGTGGTATAAAGGCCATTGGAACTTGAGCCAGGAGCTGGATTTGATTTAGCAAAAAAAAATGTGGGATGCGCTCAAAATTTATTAAAATTTGAAGTAAGGAACCCGTTGAACCTTTGAGGCTCCCGTTTCCTAGCACCCACTAGGTCTACAGTGGCAGCTTAAACATGATTTCACTTAGCTTTTGGGGCTAAGCACTCTTCAACTGAATTCTGCTCTCACCAAAATGAACACAAATTGACTCATCTTGGGTAAAACCTCAAATGCCACTGAGTTTGTTTTAAAATAAAGCTCTGAAACTTATTGACACTGATTTTTTGTTTCCTAGGCTGGAAAGTCTGAATAGAGTCCTGAACAAAGTCTCTGCAGCATGGTACCGTGCACTTGGCTATGCAGTGATGCCATCTATATTCTTCAGAACAAGAGGTAATATTTGTCACAATAGCTAATAACAAACTGAAGCAGACAAATTCATTTTGAGACAGCTATTGAGCAGCCATCACACAGTAGAAAAACACTCACTGTGACTCTGAACTAAATTTGTTCATTAATTGAGGACTGAAAAGACTCTAATATCCTTAGGAATCTGAGTTTCTTGCACTAATGTTATTTTCATGGCATGAAAATGTTCTGCTTCCCCTGGGGACGTAGATAACTCGGTGGGTGGGCTCTGGTCTGGGAGTTAGGGCATTTGAGTTTTCTGCCTTGTGGAACCAGTTGAGAAATACTTTTAATGAGTGACAATTCTCAGCGTACAGTTTTGTTTCCTTTAAAATATTTTTTCCCTATCAAAAAAATATCATTCTATTGTAAGCAATAGTAAGAAAGGGGGTATTTTTTGAAACCTAGTGCTTTACTTAACAATCTTATTACTTGTGGAGGAATCGTATCTCTTTCTCTTCTCTTCTTACTCTCCAAATTTTAAATTATGTCATCTTATTAAGTTTTGGACACTTGGTACTTCTGTACCCAGAATGATATGGTCTTGGCATTATCTGGGATCTTTATGCTAACATCATACCTATCTTCCAAACCTTTCTCTGAGGCAAGCCAGTCCTCTAAACTACATTTTCTTGTACTGATGATGAGATACAGAACTCTAGGATCTCCAACTCATTCAGACATTCCAACTCACAATAAGAATGGCTGAACTAGCTAAATATTTGATTAAACTCCAGATTTTAAAGTGTGCTTGAAGGGGAAAAAAAGGGGAAGGGGAAAAAAAAAAAAAACACAAAACAGTGATTCTATTTTTTTCTGTTGCTATTTTGGGAGATTTTTGTGCCCATACTGAATGAAAAACAAGATGGTCTGGAAACTCAAATATCTCTCCAGAACTGAAATCCCACTTCTTGCTCATTTATACAAATGACACATCTGTTATAATACATACCACAATGAGCGTAGCCTCTGTTGAATACAAATAATTAATATGAATAATACATAGAAATTTTCCTATTTCTTAAGTGCTAGCTGTGCTGTGTGGTCTACAAATAGAGAAAATTAGTCTGGCCATGTTCCAGCCGGTTTGGACAGTAACGCAGGTAATCATAACAGTTAAAATCTGAAATGTTGGTTGGTGGCACATTCTCCAGGAACCAAGATATACTTTTGAAAAGAGTTTTAAGGTTCTTGTTTGAAAGCTTTAGGGAAGAAAGTGAGTTTCTTAAAATAATATAAATCTGTAAACCGAAGATGAATAGCCTGGTATAAGAAGATGCAAGTTCCTTGGGGTATATGTGCAATACACTTTCATATTATGTGTGAGATGTATCTAAGAGATTATGAATTACATGAAAAAGCCAGCGAGCATTTTGGAGAAAAATAAAGAAAGCAGGACCTGAATGATGTCGCCTGGAAGTGCATACACTTGTTTATTTTCAAAAGTTGGTTGAGAGCTTGCAGGGAACAGCAGGATAATGGAATATTCATGAAGCAAATGCCCTTCACTTAGCAGAGGGCAAAGGAAAGCAGATTGCTAAACCCCTTCAAACTTCTTGTGCAAGAAGCTCACACTACAGAATAATGAAGCTGGTGTTTGCCACTGCAGCACAGTGCTAACCTGGCACCGCTCAGCTCTTTCACCTCCCTCTTCCCTTTTGACTTCTCCTCCTATTTCGAAGCATGGATCCTTGCCGCTGCCACACTCTGCCCCTTTGACCACAGCTGCAGCGGCACAGACCTGCATAACTGATCACAGCCTTGTGAAACCCTCCCGTTTTCCCCCGGAGCCAGCCTGGGAGGCTGGAAAAGCACCAAGCTGCTGCTGTGAGCGTGGTCCTCACCTGTCAATACCTGAGCACGGCGAGGGTCAGGGAGTGCCCATCACCTGCTGGCCCAGAGAACCCAGCCGGTTTTCACTTTGTTCTGTGAGGTTTTTTTAATGAGCACTGGGAAAACTGTAAAAAAAAAAAAAAAAATGTATCTCCATTATAATGGGATATGAACAGACTTCAGGTCTCAAGCAGTTGGTCTCCTACTACATACAAGGTGCCAGCCATTTTCAGTCCTGCGACTGCCCAACACCACGAATGTCAGAAGAAGCCCCCGCTGATCCGGGAGCCCCCGCGCAGGCAGGCGCAGTGAGACGCCCTCTCCTCGAAGGGCTCACACGCCCGCTCTGGCTTTGGCGTGGGCAAGCGCCGCTGCCGGGCACGTGGGGCGCGGGCGCTGCTCCCCAGCTCGGCAGGTCGGTGTCAG
>NW_008614230.1:17357-67231 GCF_000691845.1 Merops nubicus | reverse complement strand
CTGCCTGCCCCTCTGCCGCCCGCGGGCCGGGAGCGGGCTCGGGGATGGAGCTCTGCGACAGAGGAGTATCGCGGTTTAGTCCCTGGCCCTGGGGGTGCTGCCTCTTCTCATAGCCCTCCACGAACTTTTGCCGTGTGGGTGTCGCCTCAGTTCTGCGCTTCGCTGTGCGCTGCTGCAGCTGACGGCTTAAAAAGCGCTTCTGAACACCCAGGCAGGGAACTTAGATGAAGTGCAAGTTCTTCATCCGTTCTTCCACCCGCCTCCCCGGGTACGATGCCATCCTGCCCCTTACTCAAGCGAAATCAAAGCAACCACAGAAGACACGGTGAAATTCCAGAAGTTGTCCGAGGTGGAGGACGGGAAGGTCCCATGTCAGATCACTGCTCACTGTCTTTTTTCCTACCTGCGTATATACTACAAGATTGAAGTAATTACTAATTGCCAATGGGAGTCAAAAGGCTCTTCAGATATTTTATATCTGTAATTTGCTTCCCCTCTACATGCCCTCATCGTAAAAGAGCACACATTAATATTATATTAAACGTTAATGCAATTGCTCAGTGAGAAGAATGCACTTAACGGTGTTAGGCTGTTGAAAAGCATTTCTGTAGGCATAACCTGAATGTCCACGCTGATTGTATGACAACAAGGACAGACATCATGAAATTAAGAGTGGAAACGACCAGTTAAGTCGTCTAATCTGTTGGCTACTTTGGCTACAATCTCACAAACGTTTCCAGCATTTCATTTTACAAGCCCTTTGTCTGTCATTAAATGCCTGTAAGTGGCAGGGTGACAGCCCTTCTCTAACACTCTGGTTTTATATCTGAGCTTGATATTAATCGCATTTTTCTCTGACATTGGAAGTCTTTCAGCACATTGCATTGTCAGGAAGGAATTTAAAGTCAGGCTTTGTGAAATGGTTAAACTATGGAATTATCAGAAATAATGTACCTTGATAAACAGCATTTTAGACCTAGAATCCCAGGGCTTTTTCTGCTTGCTTACAGAGCACAGATGCACACACCAAGCATGCACTTCACCCATCACAGATGTGCGAGCCTCCCTGGTGGCACTCAGCCACCAGCAGTGGGGCACTGCGAAATAATCCAGCAGATTAGGACAGATAAAGGGAAAAAAATTTCGCCCACACTGCTGAAACCCACGCCTGCAGAGAAGATACGTTCGCACGGGCTTCAGTCCAGCATATCTCTCTGGACAAGCAGTCCCTGGTAGCATTCACCAAAACTTTGCCTGTCTTCACTGTTAGGTGTGCTAGTGTAACTCACCTGGCAGCACCTGCATGGGCTACAGTGGTACCTTCACTTTGCTGCACGTACTCTGTGATTGCATCACTACTTCTACAACAACTTGGATTTTACATGACAGTCTCCATGCCAGAGATGTCCCTGAAGAACTACTGTCTGGAAAGAAGATGCTTCTATTTCTCCTCCAGGGCTGCTTTATTATCAGCATAGAGAAACTGGAAATTTAGGAAGCCTTAACAAAGCTTCTGATATTAATGCATTGTTTCTCCACAACGGTGCTAATTTTACTGCTTATCTCTGTTTTACAACCAAGAATCCAGCTGTCATAATTACAAGGCAAGCTGCACTTCAACTGCTGTGGCAGCCCAGCATGCCTGCACCCCCAAGTGGCAGGCTTGCCTTTTTTTTTTATTATTATTTTTTCTTGAGGAAATAATCCCGTAATGCAGCCCCTTTATTTCCCCAATTAGGATTAATCTAAAGGGCCTATGTTTGGTATGGGGAAGACTTTTTCCACTAAGAGCCTCTGACTAGCAGCTGATTAAAATGACACAGACATAGCTTCTTTAAAGCCAGGCATTGTTTATTCAGCCAAAAGGGATGAAAAAACAAAAGGCTTTTATGTTTGGCTAAAGTGCAATGAATTTTTGTTTCCAGATTTTGAAAAAAAATTTATTCAACAAAATCTATCTCCCCACTTCAGAGTAATCAGACTATTCCTGCAGCTTTCTTGCTGCCCTTCTCTGCCAGGCTACTCTTCACGTGCTGCTTCCTCCTGCTTGCTCCCCTCTGTTTTTGGGGAGAACCGTGGTGTTGGGATGCTGCAGGAACTCCCCCTCATCCAGCACCTTCCTTCCAGCTCAGTCTTTTTCGTTAACACAGAGCAATGGGATACCCTGCTCGGGCTTAGTGCTGTGAGAAAGGCTCCAGGACACAGACTGTTCCTTCCTCCCCACCCAAACGCAGTAATTATTTGCATCTAGGCTTTCTTAATACAGATTTTCTGATATGTGCAAGTCAAACCTGTTCACTGTGCTACCCTGAGTTTTACTCCTTGTGCTGTTGACCTTTGGACTGTTCTTCAGTGCGATGTCACCAGCATTGTCACTGGGTTTGTTGCAGTTGCAGTGGCCCATCCCTGACCTGACCTTCTCGGTCAAGAAGCTGACCGAGTGTCTTTCACTGTCCTCTGAAGTTCAGAAATGGTGTATTTTTGCCATTTGCATTATACACCATTCTTGAAGCAACTTCCTCAGCTGATGTTAGGAAAAACTGCCTTCTGATGCTGCTACCGTTTATAAGTACTACAGACATGTAAGCATCCTATGCATGTGGGGAGATCCCAGGACCCAAAACATCTTTTTTTTTTTTTTCCCTAAATTGCTTATGTATCCACAAATCTTTAATGACTTCCCAATAATGAAGGCACTTGGCTGAAATGGACTGAAGTAGATCAGATCGGACTGGAAAGGCACCAGCCATTGCAGCTCAAGCTGACATTCTCACCTCTGATATGAATTTTATTATTTATATACAATGAATAAATATTACATTATATAGTCGTGTTTTGATATTTAACTGTAATGCAAAAATCTCCCTTCTGCCATGTGAATTCATGTTGTGCATCACATTCTGTAGTTTAGTCATGAAATGGGCTCTAGAGGTGCCAGATATTAATCCTTGCTCATCCATCTTCCTTTTTCTGCCATCCATTGTGTGAACAGAGGACACAAAGACCACTTTCCATTTTCCAAATTGTTTCCACACTTTAGGATAATTTCTGCTGAATTTTAATTACTTGAGCTCTTATATCCAAATATTTATTTTGTTTGCTAATTATTCAAGGCCAAGAAGTCTTTCACATCCATTTTTTTAGCCTGTTCCATTTAAGTAATCAATGTTGTTTACCAGGAATTTCTACCTAACAGGATTATTGGGTAGAGACTGGAAACTAAACCTGCAACACCACGTCCTTGGACTGAGGATCTTCAGGAGTGGAAGGGGTAGAGCAGATAGATGGATCAACTGCTGCCTTTCAAAGCCAAAACACAATGTTGTCAGCGTCTTTGATGCTGGGCAGGAGCTATTCCACAGCTGGTAATGTCCCCATTTTTCCTTCATCTTCCTTTCATTAGTACTATTTTCTTCCTCCTCTTTGGTAGTATGGTTTCCTGTTCTACCTCAAAGGATGAAATTAACCCATTGAATCCCTGCAGTACAATAAAAATATTCTAGCCATTAGAAATGTGGCAGCCACATCATTTGCCACGCAGCTCTTAGATGAAAAGCTGTCAGTAAAGGAACAAAGCCAACAAATCTTAATGCACAAAATAAACACATTTTTAGCATAAGAAATAGAATAATGATTAATTTTTAATAGTAGTGATACAAGGTCTAATGCTACACTAAAGGTAAACCCAGCAACTCCCATCTGCGCTGCAGTAGTAAAAGAGTAAGAGATTATCCTTACTATTGCCAACCTCTTGCCAATTTTAGAAGTCATCTAGTAAGCATGAATGTAACCTGTCAATTACCCTGTAACACCTTTAGGGTATCTTGGTTACCAGCTTTGCTTAGGAGATTAGCTTTATCACTGGGTCCCATCAAAGCACTGACCAGATTTGAGCCTTCTTAAAGTGAGAGCAGGACAAGCTCAGAGCCTGGGGTGTACAGGCAGAGATTATATTGCCACCTCACTTATAATTAGGGCTATAAAAAGCCACTGCTGCACACAAGCAGTAGAACTTTCCATAACGTTTTCTAATAATATGTACTTTGTTCGTCAGGGATTTGTCATACACCGTTCCCCATAAACGTCTGCTCTGATTCTGCAAGTCATCAGCGTAGATGTGCCTTGGAGAAAAGAGCAGATCCTACATCTGTCTGTCACTGCCACTGCAACACTGCTGGAATTATTCTTTTAGTTGACATTGCCTCTGAAAAAAAGGAACAATTCATTCTTTTATCTCTCCCCAAACAAAGCTTGATCCCCCACTTCTTGAACACACAAGGTTTCTGGTTGTGTCAACGTCATGTTTTGTTGCATAAAGTGTGGAAGATCCTGCTTCCCTCAAACCTTTCTGGTTCAATACTGCATCACAGAAAAGTGGCTGTGAACAGAAGGAAGCACTCAAACCCCATTTAAATAAATATTTTTTTTTTTTAAAATACTTTTTCTTTCAGTCGTCTATAGCACAGATTCTTTTTCAACTATTTATAGAAAGGAGGCAACAAAATTGGGACTATAATTGGGTTTGATTTCCCTTCTTTTATCTTGAAAAGAAGCCTTTACTATCTACAGAGGACAGATATTTAAGAATGCTGTGCGTTGGCTAAATGTCTGAATAGGTTTTAAAATTAATCCTTTGCCACCCATAGTAGGAGTGCGTAATGCACAGAAGAACATAAAAGAGGAGAAGGGTGCACAGGCTAAGGTGTGAGAGCAACCTCTGAAATGAGGTATTTCTACATTTTGTTCTACATACCCTTATAGACACCACTGAAGCTGCAGAACCAGATGCTAATTAATTTCAGCTGAAATTATTCCCTGCCGACTTGTGAAGGGAGGAAAGTTAGCAATTTATTTTTATGGGAATGGTGAATGGTGGCTCTTTCAGCAGCAGTAAGACGTGTAGGAGCTGAATGCTAACGAATGTGTCTGTTCACTGGCTCCACGGGCATCACATGATTCCTCTCTTTCTGCATAGGAAAGTCTGAGTTAAACATTGATGTCACTCCTCTGTGCTGCTGATGAGGACAACGCACTGTGTTGAGCTGGAGGACTAGGAGCTACCCGGTGAGAGATCAGGGAGCACCCAGAGTGTCCATAACACTGCCTAACCCTAAGCTTTGCTGCCTACTTTGGTTTATAAAATGCTTTTGTACTTGCTAGTGAGCAAAATCACGATCATTAATGGGTGCACTAAGTCACTATCAAACACGTATGCCCTCCTAAACAGCTATTTAGAGAAAAGGGGCCAACGTTTCTTTGAAATCTATAGCAAAGTTCGCCTTGCCTCTCATCCCTCAGTATTAGGACCTATTAACACCCTGAATCCTTGCAGGAACATCTGTGAAATGCAGCCCAGTGAGCCAGGTTAGCAGAATCTGAAAGGATTCATTCTTATGCAATGTGTGTTGCAGTCTTTGAAGTCTGTGTTCTCTGGTGTTGCTATCACTTGATCAAATGAGGCTGAAGCTGAATTTCTACAAAATACACCAGGGCTGTGGTAGAAGAAAGCTGAAAGCATTCCAAATACACCTTTTTAGAGTAAATCGGAAGTTCCTAACTTAAATTTGTAATGACAAAAGTGTTGTTCTGTTTTGGTGGTTTGTTTTTTTTTGTTTGTTTTTTTTTTCTTCAGTGCTACATAGATGCTGAAGTTGCAGTTTTGCAAAGTTAAATGTGTTACACCACGGTCTGCATCCTACTGTTATTTATATTGGAATTCCAAGGACAACGCCATGAGTGAACTTGGTGAAAGAGTTTGTTTCATACACCTACAAAAGGTACTTTGATCTTAGCAAGTATATGCTTTAACCATTTAACCTGTAAGTATCTTTTATGATGTGTGAGGCTGCTTTTCCATAAATGTGCTGTTGCAGATCATTCCAATAAATAAGAAGAGGGCTTTTTTTTTCCTTTGTTTTGAGGTTCTTTTACGAATTTTTCATTCTGAGAGAGAAGAGATTTGGAACATAATGTAAAAAAATATTTTATCTTCCTTTCAGCACTTACATTGCACAGTTAGTTTTAACAGCTCATTCACACTGAATTTCAGAACCCAGGGGAGGAACCATTAAATCACAATAAAGTATTTAATGGCGTTGTGCCATCTGCATTTCAGAGACTTAACTGCAAACTGAGCTAAAGAGCTTGTGATTTCAAAATAAGACAATATTATTGAAGCCAGGAGACTTTTGACACCTGATCTCTCATGGTGGAATGCATTTCAAATCAACATTTCATACACTTAATAGATTTTGATTATTGGTTTTGTGTGAAACAGGAAGACAACCAACCAAAAGTTTTCTGTTTCATCTTCTGATTGAGCTGGCAGCCTATCATGTCATTTTGTAGATCGCTCAGGTTGGAATTTGACAACGTGATAGATTTTAGGAATACTTTTATGCCACTGCAGTGAATTGACAGAGCCATCCTGTCTCAATGTGTAAGAACTTTTCTTTGTCAGGTAAAATTATTTTTAAGTGTTCTGGGTTTAGGGGGAGTGTGTGTTGTTTTCTTTTTAAATATTTTTGTTTGCTTGGGGTTATTTTTACTGTTTGTTTGCCTTTTTGGGGGTAAGACATAGAGATGTGTCATAAAAATACATATTAATCACAAAAAAAAAAAAAAAAAAGAAAATTGAGGAGAGGAGATATGCTAGTTCCAGTTACATTTTTGAAAGGTATTATTTTTCATGATTGGTAGAACATTTTTGTGCAAGGTGGAAAAGGGCATACTCATCTAAAGAAGACAGAAGGTCTTTTCAGATTGTTAGTGGTACAGAAGAGAGAAAATCCACCTGACATAAGATGCTGAGGTTCCTACCCATACTCTGTTTCAGGCAATACAGCTGCTTCATCTCTCTTTCTGGTATATCAATTAAATTTCTTGACTTGTAGCCCCTCAGGGACTACACTTTTAAAATGAGTACTCTGGTTCTCACAATAATTTTTGAGAAATCTTCATTTCATCTCATTTGGTTTTATCTATATCAACAGTCAAAATGTATTTTCCAGACTGCTGTTATAGAGGCTGAGGTTTGAGACTGCACTACGTTAGAGGCTCTGGCAAGGTGCAGCAGCAAAAGCCTCTTCCCTGGAGGATTCCCAGCTTAAGATTAGAGCCAAAACCACAAAATGCAGGAGAGAATCAAAGTGAATGGGCAAAAGAGTAAGCAAACAAATAAAATGCTTTACGACAAATTAAGATCTGTTTATGCAATTCTTTTTAAGAGTGTTGGATATGACTCTTGGGAAAGAAATATTTCAAAGTTGACTTGGGTTGTCTGAGTTAAAAGCTCTTTGAGCCCTCAGACTGACATCTGCATCTTCACAGGAATCTGTTCAGGATTGTGCAGGTCCCAGAGCACCAGCAATGGCCTCTCTTCAGAGTTCAAAATCAGGACATCTCTCCCTGGAGCAAGAGGTTGCTGCAATACTGGTCTACCCTACTAGCAGTCAAATTTAATAGTAGTAATAGTAATATTAGTAATAATAGTAATTAATAATAATAGTAATAAATAGTAATAGTAACAATAATAATAAATCCTCTAAGGTAAATGAAAAGAAACTCAGAAAGCAAAACCATATTTAAGTACGGGCATGTAAACCAAAAAACATTTATGTAATCTCTGGGCACTTTATGAAATATGGCACATTGACCATCTTTTTCAATGGAATACTATGGATAAACCTTCATTATGTTGAAACATACAAATATTTCACACAAATATTTTCTTTCTTCCAAGGTTTTTATGTATGTCCCTCTGCTTATTCCTTTTAGATATCTTGGAGTGCTACCTGAGTGGTGGTTTTCATCACATCAAAAACTTTGTTTCATGTTTATAATTGGGAGTTTTCTCTCTTAAGTGAGAACATCTTAAAAGGTAATTTCCATACTCCATTTTTATCAGTCTGGAAAAGCTTTCTGTTTTAGAGATTTCCTTCCACAAGAACATGAAAGCAAAGAGTATGATAAAGGATGTTTCTGTTTGTATTTATTTTTAAATGTGGTGCTCAGGAATTAGAATTTTCAGAAAGGTAGTTTTCTTTCAAGTCCTTTGTTTCCAGTCAGCTAAATAGGAAAGATTAATTACTGCTATAAAATTCAATTATAAAATATGGATGGATATAATGTAGAAGCATATTATTTATGGAGTTATTTTTTAATATAAGCAGTCAAATATTTTAGTATCTTGCAAATTAGGGTAGCTCTTACAAATCTTGTATACTCATTCATCAGAGAAATAATGGTGTCTAACTTCTATACAGCAGTAAGATTTTGTAGCTTTGATAATCAAATAGCCAACACTGGAGCACTGCAGCTGTAGAAAAGATTAGATCTAAAAGCACCTCTTTTCATGATGGGGAAGGAGAGGAAAAAAAAAACTCAGAAGCTGATAAGAGTAGCCGAAGATACACTTTTCAAAAACATTTTGGCAATTAACCTTTGACAAATTGGTGGTTAAAATCCAGCTTTTCAAACATATATATGCATGCAGGTAGGAATGGACCATTTACACCCAGATTTTTTGATGGTCCAAAACAACTTCTCAGCCTAGGCAAGGTCTAAATTCACTTTTACAGAGTTAATAACAGGATATTGTATCTGAAGTACAAAAAGATTATGACATCCAAGCCTGAAGAAAAGTCACATTCTTTTAGATGGACAGAGAAGTGTTGTTCTTCAATGCCACGTGTTATTTGTTGATTCACTTTTTTTTTGCAGCTAACATCCCTAGGCATAAAGGAGTGGCCCAACCTACTAATCCTTTGGAGATTTTTCTTTTCATCTCGTTCATTTGGATCTGCAGATGCTCTTATTTTGTATAAGGTTGAAAATATACAACCTTTACATTGGAGTGCAATGAAACAAGTACTCATCTTGAGACAATAAAAATTACACCTGTGCTTGATCCAGTATACCTCCCAAAGCTGAACTGCCACACTGTGAACTGCATAAGAGAAATCCAGTGCATCTGCCTAATTCATATTATTTCAAAGCAATGATCATCTGAATAAGAAATTCCTTTCAATTCCATGTGAATTAGCATGTTCAGTTTGGATTGTAGATGCAGAATATTGTTAAATTTTAGAAAATCTGGAGTACAGTGGCTCCAAGACCTACACAGAAGTCTTACGTTTCATCCAAAGCTTTCCTTTTTTATTCTAGGCTAGTTCCGTCAAAATTCCTGTCCCCTTTAGATTTTTGGGCTGAGTATTGTTTTGTTGTTTGGCTGACTTTATGGGTTTTTTTGTTTGGTTGTTTTGGGTTTTGTCTTGTGTTGTTTTGGGTTTTTTTTTTGAGAAAGACCAAGTGTTTGATATTTCTTTGACCCACATTTCTTAGCCCATTCTAGTGCCGCATAAAAGACTTCTGGACTAACTTTGACTCTAGCTGTTTGAAAGATGGATCCATGTCCTGAAACACTGAGGAGATCAGTTGTCAAATAAAGACACTTTTGTCTCTCCATAGGCAGAAAGACACATACAATTTAGACAGCAATTGCTGACACTGATGAGGAGATGCAGAAAAATCAAAATACAACAGTATGCAGAGGAGGTTTTCCTCCATGGGGAAAATAAAAAAAACAAAGATGGAGATACTAGTATGGGAAACAGAAGAAAGATCAGAGGTTCCTTTTAGTTGGAGTACCACAGAAAGTAAGTAGAAATATCATCAAAGACTGAGAAAGTGAGAGGGAGGAGATAAACTCATTTAAAAGACACAGAAATACTGTGATGTAGAGGAGAAATATTAATAAATAGGAGGTGGTGACCTAATTGTGCTGCAGTTTGGTTTACTGCAGTCTGTAAGAAAGAGATTATCACGGCTGGACTGTCATGGAGATATTGCCATAGATTTTTGACAAATCAAACAAACAAAGAGATCCTACAACACATGTAAAAAAATGGGTTTATTTAGTTCTGCTTACAGAGTAACTCTTTTTTATTGCTTTTTAATAGAGATGCTTTGTAAATGTAAATGTAATACAGTTTATAAACGTATTTATTGGATGTAGCAAAGGCAACATAAACATTTCTCTCTGCCTTTATCTACAATAACAAGAGGTGCTATCCATGAGCAAATGTTAACTTTAACACTTTGATCACTTGCAAGAAGCATACATTTAGCCAGCAATGTTAAAGACTAAAATTTTTACACATAATGTTGGTGATGTTGTCTCTAATAACAAAAACAGATACTATTGTGCCAAGACAGGTGATCAGTATTTAATAAGGTCAATGGTTAGTATTTTAGCTGAACTCATTTTGTATTGTTTGCAGTTTTTTTGCTTGTTAGTTTTATCACCTCTCTTTTCCATACACTTATAAATGTTATCCATCGAGCTCATTATTTTAGAATGATATGTTTGTGTTTGATTCAGGCTTGCTCTTCTAGAAGGTGAAAAGGGGAGCTAGAGTATGAACTACTTTCTTATGAAGCAAGGAACAGCTTCTCTACCTTGTTTTCTCTGTCATAATTAATTAATTTGCAAAATCAGAAACTTCATAAATAAGAACACAAGGCCATAATTTCTCAGGAATTTCACTAACATCCATCATTATTACACCAAAAATGTCAGTACAAAGAGCACTGTGATTTACAATGCATTTGTAATGCTTTGTAATATTTAATGGCAGAAGTCCAAGTCAACAAACCAAGACAAGAATTCATGTAACAGCACTTTGTGAGTTGAAGTCAGATGGACATCCGTGACTAAGATTTAGAAAAAAAGTATTTCAAAGCATGCAATATACATGGTAACAATCGTTGTTTATTTGTTGTCTGAAAAAAGTTTTCTCCAGTCTTTGGTATCTTTGGTGCATTTAACAGTATCTTCAGTACACATTGACTAAAAAATTTAATTGTTGGGTTTGTTTTGTTGTTTGTTATTTTGTTTTGCTTTTAAACTGGAAGGTTATTTACAATGTCTTTAATTTTCTTTTCCCACTACTGAAATTGAAAGAATACTTTTAGTTGATCACAAGAAAGTTATTACAACTCATCAAGAAAACCAAAGCTCAAAATGAGGGATGGATATTGGTGTAACAAGGTGTCAAAATTCCTTTTTGGAATTTAAACAGAGGCAATTAATTTTCTTTCTGTACCAAGGAAGTTAGCTGGCATATTTGAGAACAAAAACCTGATTTCACCTAAGTCATATACACCCATTTAGCAACTCAGGAAATCAGTTTTTCCTACAGTCCTGCTCTAAAGTATAAAATGTCCTAAATAGAGGGTGTCCATGTACCTGTGATTTACCAATGTTCTATCTCTAGTGGTCTTTGAAAGATAAACTGATAGATTAATTGATCAATAGTTGATCAATAGCCTCCCTTAACAAGCCAGTATCTTGTCATCTCTTAATCCACACACAAATGATCATTGAATGATCATAACGCATGGTGTTAAAATATGTGTGCAGACACAATTTAACATAGAAGCATTCTTCTCCTTGTGTACTTTGAGATTTTTCTTTGTTTCTTAAAGATGCAGCAGCCATTCTTAAAATACTTTCTGATGTTTGTTTAAAATTACTTGACCATCACAGTAATTTTTTTCTACTTCTTTTTTTTTTTTTTTTAACAAAAATGTACATTGGGGTGATTGTCTGTAGGCAACCAACATCGATTATCTTCAGCTTTTCTCAGTTTCTTGCATAGAAAGAGATAATTCATAATGTTGCCTCCTGCAGCAAACCTAGACCTGATTATTCCTAATTTGCTGTGGCTGTTCTACTCATGACTGAAAATGTAAGTGAGAAATGCAGGTCCGTCCTCTCAGAAGCATGAAGCATCACAAACACTGTAATTTTTTTATGATGTGCAGTTCTCATAAAAACTAATAAAAGGACCTAATTGTTTATCAAATATCATTGCTCTCTTTTGGCTCTTAGATTTGTGAAAAGTTGTCCTGAAGAGGAAGAGAGTACATAGCTTTGAAGTGCCTGGGTATTATCTGAGTTCTCCGTTTACCCTGCAAAACGTTTTCCGTGTATCTAATATTGTGTGTTGGGAATTGCTATACTGATGTGTAACAGACTCCAGCAATACCTGGAATGCTGAGGCACATAGGTGCTAGCTGTTTGGAAGCTGTCATAGGAGGAGGTGCTCAAGTGTAGCTCTGCACTAAAACCAACAGGAAGGAAAATTTTAGATAGCTTTTCTCCCAGTTCTATCATTTAACAAAAATGTTTCTTAAATGGCAGTAATTTAGATGGTGGCAATAAATTAATGCCATGTTTTGTTAGGTTACCAGCTCTTTGTTTGTTGGCTGTTTTGAGAGGTTTGCTTTTTGTGTGTGTTTTGTTGTCGGGTTTGTTAGTTTGTTTGTTTTGTTTTGTTTTGTTTTTTTTCAGGAAGGTTTCCTTCTTCATAGGCATTTTACAGAAGCTCAGGTCTTGGGAACTTAGCTTCCTGGTTTTTTTTTTGCTATTATGTTTCTAGGATAACATAATACAATTTCCTCCATTATTAAGGTGACTACAGACCTGCCTTCAAGGACTGTAGAGCACTTTCAAGTAACAACATAACTGACCTTCTTTCAATGCACTTATTTTAGGTAACATTTTATGTAGCCAGGTAAGTATTTTATCTTAAAAATATCCAGTTCTCTTTTTTCTTTTTTCTTTTCAGTTCTGAAATACACTATAATAGCTTTCTAGAACTAATTTGCCCCTGATTCACTTGCTTTGCTTGTACCAGGCCCCAAAAGTGGAAGTATTTAAGCTGTACAAAAAGCAGACTTCCCATGCCTAATTCCTTTGCCTTCTGCCTACCAAAACCTCTAACAGTCTCTTCCATGATGCAAATTAAGAGACTACTCCTTCTTCATGTCTGACAAACTGCCATGGGTGGATACAATGAAGAAAAGTATGCTAATGCTGCATTTCTTGCATGGCTATGCATGCATCATCAGGAGCTCTGGAAATGCTGCACTTCAGAGTAGTCTGTATATAGTTTTTCTATCTAGCTGCTTATCCCGAGAACGTGTCTCTAATGCAGGTGATTTAGAAGAGGAGAAATGTAATTCTGAAGGATGAGTTGGTTCAGTATTTAAGAAATAAGCAGGAGACTAGTGTTCCTCATGCTGTGCTTCTCTGTGATGTTTTCTGGCTCATCGGGCACATAACGGGATGGTCAGCACTGCTTGGATGCACGCTGAGGTACACTCAGGAACTACCTGGCCTGCCCCATGGATGGAGAAAGATGCAGCACTCAAAAGCATGCTATCCTGAGCACAGAGGCCAGCATGACCTCCTGATGTACCAATAGAGCAGTCAGGTACAACTCATCCCACAGGGCTTTCTAGGAGCATCACTTCACCAGATGAGTTGGGCATGGAAGTCACCTCCACATGCTGCTTGCCACACTGGAGGCTGTTATGGTAGAAATGTCCACATTACAGTAAAGTGCAGAAGTACAAAATAAAGGTCAGTAAGATCAGTGTGCTGTAGCACGTTCTCAAATCACCCTGCTCTGGACAAAATAAATCCATCCTCCATGCATCCATTCTTTTTTTGTAAGTGGGGATGATATCGATTCCTGACCAGGCAAAGATCTTTGCAGTGTAATGGATACGTAGGAGACTCTCAGAAGCTACATTAAATGAAATCCAGAAGCACCTTCTCATAGATATTTATTGCAAAAATATTAGGAGGACTGGGGTGCTGCAGAAAGAGGAAAAACATTGTAAGTATTGTCAAATACTGAACTGAATGCATCATCTAGCAAGTCACATTAAAAGGACATCTATTTCTATTTAATGAGAAATTAAGTAACATTAATCCTCAGTTGGTGTTTTCTTTGAAATACCCTTAAGAGTTAGGTTGAATTTAGGAGGGAACTCATGAATCTTTTCCTCTTGCTAGCACATAGATGCTGCTAGTTATGACCATACTTTGAAATATGAAGGGAGCTTGTTGCTAAAAAGTTGGCTGTACACTTTGAGAGACTCTTCTTTTAGCAGAAGAAAATGTTGACAGATGCATACATTAGTATCAATATCTTTATCTTTGTCCAACTGTCTTATATGCACAATTAACGTATTTTCAGTTAATGTTTTCTAAGATTCTTTGTTATGTCTTGTCAGACAGTGGGCAGACAGCGTGCTAAACACAGTTTCAGAAACATATAAACAAATAATTAAGGATTTTGTACATTATTTGTTGAACATATGGGAGAAGAGAAGGCAGCAATTCTTCATTAACTAAACACTGCTGATAATATGGTGTAAAGTATGAAATGACTATTTTTTCTATTACTTTTTGAAATGGCTGTTACAACAGAGAACTTATTAAATGATTTATATAGAAAAGTGGCTTAAAACATGGGTTTATTTGCACTTTTTAAACGACCTTCTTCTAAGACTAAGGAATAAGAGCAAAAATTTTTACTGAGCTATGAAATAGATGGCACTCCTGGCACTACAATTGTTTCTGTGCCAGGTCTGAACTGTTTGTCTGAGAACAGGATGTTGAGGCTTTTGCCTAGATCCTTGTGGTCTTTATGAAAAGCAGGAAAGTAGTTCCAGTACATTTTGGTACTTATGGGTCACTCATCATGATATTGCCTATACTAGAGTTTCCTCAAAGCTAACTTGTTTTTTTTTGTTGCTTCTGGTAAAAGTACATGAACGTAGACAAGCAAAATGTAAAACCTTATGTACTGCTTGAAATTGAGAAACTACCCTGGGCTGTGATTATTAAACTTGGTCATGAAGTCAAATAACAGAGAAAAATAGAAGCACCTTGTTATGTGGATGAGAAAAGTTACTACTTGTACATTCTTCTTTCAAGCACGCAGTGATCATTATTTGGTAATATTTTATGTGAATACAAACTATGTATTCTCCTAGTTTTCTCCAATATCAAGCCTTCCTTTTGTGTTTCTCCTGTTCAGCTTTTCTTTTAAAAACTCAAAATCAAACCCATAACGATTTTACAGATAAAGACTTATTTTCTTATATTAAAAAAAAAATAATAAAGACTTATTTTCTTCTGTTGACTGAAGCAGAGCTACTTGGACTTCTGCTGATGCATTACAAATTAGTAACCTGAAGTAAAAGTATTTGAAGACAATGTTTGGGTCTGTGCAGTCAGGGATACTGAAGGAGCCATCGAACTATGTCCCTCCACCTTTTAGACAAACACTTTTGCAAAGATTCACCATGTTCTAGTACAAAAAGAACAGGACACATCAATCTCCTTGGTTTTATGTTCAGAGCTGCCCTTTCCCCTTTCCTTTCTCTATTCCCTTTCCCTTTCCCCACTTCAGTTGGACCTTCTAACTTCACGTGCTCCCATGGACCATATAAACCACTGAAACGTATGACATGAAGACTGTTAGTATAGAAATCTGTTTCACACCATTTATTTTCATTAATTTTATCATGCCATTTTGTCTTGTTTTGCAGATTTCCTCTGGATGACAGAGAAATGGATTTCTCTATGAACGGTTAAAGCTTTTAACTTGCTTTTTTTCTTCTACTGGGCCTATGCTGACTATAAAAGAAAACAAAAACAGCTATTACTTTTTATAAGGATACTACTTAATCAAAAGTGAATATCTGGAAAATATGATGCTATTCACAGTGTATGACAGATTCAGCCTAAGTAACCTTACAACCCTAAAAAGTCTCAAAAACCACATAAAAGCTTCTCTTCCCAAAGCTGAACAAAACCAGAAGTCTAAGTCCTTTCATTAAAAGGAGAAATACTAGCTCTGTAGAAGACATTAAAAGATTACAGAACCTTTTAACAGCAATTAATTAATGCAACCTGGAAGCCATTGATAAGAAAAAAAAAATTAGAACTTTTCTTAAATTTATCTGTAGAAAAACTTATCAGCATTTTCCTATCGTTGAATAATTCATTGAGAATCACACATAGTTTCTAAAACCTACAGTTCCATCACTCAGGTTAGAAAACAATTCCCAGGCCTCTCAAAATTCAGTGTGCTTAGATAAGGAAATATCTTGTCTTCACTGACGTCAGAGTCTAATGAGGCATTACTTTTGCTGTATAAGAAAACACAGACAGCAGCCAGTATTTATATGTGCAAGAAAAGAGTCTGATCCTGGTATCCTAGGAATATTGCTTGGCTATCTCTAAAGGGAATTAGTCTTCTGAGTAAAATATTGGGGATCAGGCTTGTTGAAGGATGCACCCTATATGTGGAGGTTTTGGTATTCATGAATTGGGTCTTTAACAGGTCAGCTGTAAACTCCTAATAAAGTGATGTCAAATATCAAATGTTAAATACTGCTCTTCTTCAAGCATGCGAAAGCATTGCTCATTAATTTGAAATTTCAAAAGTCAATTTGGAGTGTTCCTGGGATTTGTGAAAGTAGCACTATATGCCTTAGTATTTCTAGTGCTATTAGAAGTGTTTATCTTGGGTCTTCTGCTGCTGGTTCTGTATGTAACTTCAGACAGACAACACCGAATAAAAGAAGAAGTTTGAAGGTATGGATAGATATACAGAGTCTCGTGTCTAAGTCCAGAGGATTTTCCTCTAAGAAGCCTTGTCTCTTGGCACAACCTTTGAGAACATGTTCAGTGCAATGTGAGTTTATGGACCAAGTCAGGACTGCATCTAGTTCAGGAACAGGCACAATGGACTTGTTTGTGGTGCATCATCCCATGTGAGTGTGGCCCTCTGGGAATTATCTGACCTGGTGGACACAATTTCCTTTAAGAAAGAACTAAATTTCCTCTGGGTGGCCAGCACAGAGCATCCTGTGACACAATCTTACTAGGGCAGATAACATATACTGTTGACTGCATTGTGAGACTCTAATGCATGTGGCTTGTTGTCCAATAATTTTTCTTTTGAACACAATAGATGGTTTCTGGATCCTCCTTTCCTTTCCTTTCTCCTTTCCTTTCCTTTCTCCTTTCCTTTCCTTTTTCCTTTCCTTTCCTTTTTTCTTTCTCCTTTCCTTTCCTTTTTCCTTTCCTTTCCTTTCCTTTCCTTCCCTTCCCTTCCCTTCCCTTCCCTTCCCTTCCCTTCCCTTCCCTTCCCTTCCCTTCCCTTCCCTTCCCTTCCCTTCCCTTCCCTTCCCTTCCCTTCCCTTCCCTTCCCTTCCCTTCCCTTCCCTTCCCTTCCCTTCCCTTCCCTTCCCTTCCCTTCCCTTCCCTTCCCTTCCCTTCCCTTCCCTTCCCTTCCCTTCCCTTCCCTTCCCTTCCCTTCCCTTCCCTTCCCTTCCCTTCCCTTCCCTTCCCTTCCCTTCCCTTCCCTTCCCTTCCCTTCCCTTCCCTTCCCTTCCCTTCCCTTCCCTTCCCTTCCCTTCCCTTCCCTTCCCTTCCCTTCCCTTCCCTTCCCTTCCCTTCCCTTCCCTTCCCTTCCCTTCCCTTCCCTTCCCTTCCCTTCCCTTCCCTTCCCTTCCCTTCCCTTCCCTTCCCTTCCCTTCCCTTCCCTTCCCTTCCCTTCCCTTCCCTTCCCTTCCCTTCCCTTCCCTTCCCTTCCCTTCCCTTCCCTTCCCTTCCCTTCCCTTCCCTTCCCTTCCCTTCCCTTCCCTTCCCTTCCCTTCCCTTCCCTTCCCTTCCCTTCCCTTCCCTTCCCTTCCCTTCCCTTTCCCTTTCCCTTTCCCTTTCCTTTCCCCTGGTTAGAAAGTGGATTATGGAACTAATTTGAGTACTTCTGTAATGTACAGGCTGACATGTTTTTCCTTGTCAAATTTTAGCCTTGGAGAGGAAAGATAGACTCCACTGGTATTTTGGGAGGGATAGCTATCAGTTGCATAGGGCTATTTAAAAAAAAAAACAAAAACAAGCCAACAACAACAACAACAAAAAAGTGTATCCTATTTGAAGAAGAAACTTTCATAGAATCCTAGAAAAGAATCACAGAATTCTACAATTCTCTGAATTTGTTGAAAAAAATAATTGGATTCTATTTGAAGAACAAACTTTGAACACCTGGTGAAATAAATTGATTTGGCACAGATCCACTCCCTTCTCTAAGGAAAGTCCTGAAAATTCTATAAGTTACCATAATCTCTGGGGATCTTAAGCACAAGTGAGGACTTGGATATGATTTATACTATAAGCCATCCTAAACATACACACTCAGGTTAGTTTTTATTCAATTTACCTGAAAGTAGCTGGTTTTTTTTTCATAATAAATTCAAACTCAGTTACTGAAACAAATATTTTTTTTTTTTGAAGGTAGCCTGAAATGAACTTACGCCATCAGGAAATTCCTGCTTGAGCTTTGGTCCTGTGCAGTATGTACTGGAATATAAAAGTTATTTCAGCAACCTAAAAATCTCAGCATATGCTATTAGTTCCTACTTATTAGGTTCCACACGGAGATTTTTTTTTCATTTCATGAGATTATATTACTAGAAAAAATAAGTCTTTTTACTTTTTTAATTCTTCTGTGCAGGTTTCATTTTCTTAGGAGCACTGCAAGCACAACCCACAGAAAAAAAAAACCTCCCTGTCAACACTGGAAGTTAAAGTCCTTTTTTTACTGTTACAAAATCAAGTAGAAGTTCTACCAAATATGTTGAGAATGCTCTACCCTGTTTTGGAAAGACTCTTTCTCAAGATGAAACACGCAGTTGTATAATGGCAGGACACTGAATCATGAATCAACTCAAAAATCATGACAGACTGTGATATGGATCTGCCTGTCAAGGGAGGTTGTCTTCCCCCTCTACGTTGTCCTAGTGAGGCCACCTCTGGAGTATAGTGTCCAGTTCTGGGCTGCTCAGTTCAAGAGAGACAAGGATCTACTGGAGACAGACCAAGGCTACAGAGATGGTGAAGGGACTGGAGCATCTCTCTTACGAGGAAAGACTGAGAGCCCTGGGGCTCTTTAGTCTGCAGAAGAGAAAACTAAGATGGGATCTGATCAACACTGATCAATATCTGAAGAGTGGATGTCAAGAGGATGGGGCCAGACTCTTTTTTTTTTTTTTCCCTTTTTTCAGTGGTGACCAGTGACAGGACAGGGGGCAGTGGACTCAGACTGGACCATAAGGAGTTCCACCTAAACATAAGGAGAAACTTCTTCACTGTGAGGGCACCAGAGCCTGGCCCAGGCTGCCTGCAGACACTGTGGAGTCTCCTTCCTTGGAGAGATTCCACACCCACCTGGGTGTGATCCTGGGCAACCTGGTGTAGGTGGCTCTGGGGTTTGGTCTAGATAATCTCCAGAGGTCCCTTCCAACCCCAGCCATTCTATGATTCTATGATTCTTTGATTTAAAAAGTGAAGTGAAATAACATTTATGAAAAGCAATTTTTAGGTAGCATCAAATTTAAATGAAAGACTTTGATAAAAAAATTCTTGAATACATTATAACCCTCTGTTCAGTTTCCTTTGAACATAACTGTTGAAAATAAATACTTTCTGAGGATGCTTTGAGGTTAAGGAAAACAACAACAACAAAAAACCATCTTCCTTTATAATAGCTCTCATATTAAAGATATTCTGAAAACTATTTGGGAAATAAATGTCCGAAGAGTATACTATCTAAGAGCGTAATTTTTATGAGTGAACAATATAATGGAGGCCCTGTTTTCTGATAAGGGATTAAAAATTGCTCAGCATAGCTGTTAACACATATGCTGATATTACTTTAAATAAAAATGTACTTCATTCAGTGTAGTTTATGATCTAGAAACTGTAATCCAATATCTCAGTTCAGCTTTCAGTGATGCTAAAGATGGTTTTGTGGCTTAGTGCATGGATCAGACTATATGTCATGATCCTGAAGAGTCCACTGCCACTGTTTGTCTAATAAATGGAAAACTTTAAGACTTTATTTGTCTAATAAATGTCAGTTAAAAATGTCACTATAAAATCAAACCCTAATTAAGATAAGTTTGGTGGGTTTTTTTTATGGGTGTGTTGGCAGTATATGCTGAAACTGTAGGGATAGAGTTTTTGATGCCAAATGAGTTAAATTAAGTAACATAAGCAGTTCTGCTATAGTAATGCAGATTTGCCCACAGTGTGCATGGTAAACACATCCTCATTTATGCACAGTCAGGAATCTTTATGACAGAAAATCTTTCATACTTATTTCTTCACTGTTCTGTCTACATTTTTCCTCTTAACATTTTTATTGACTTAATAATCAAGAATACTTTCTGTATGATATACTTCATAATGTTAAAGAGTCTGTTAACAGGACCAAGCATCTTATTCCCTATTAAATTAACCTTACCTAAGCAAATTACTTTTTTTTTTTCCCAGTTAGTTACATTGTTTAATTATTGCAGATCAATATTTCCAACACTTTTCCTTTTCTAGTCTTTACACATAACTTAAGTTTCTTTGTTGCTCTGTTTCTTCCTTATGTTCCCCTCTCTGTCTGCTTTGAGATAAACTTGATCAATACCTATCCACTTCAGTGAGCTTTGGTTTAGGGTTGCTAAAGTTGTTTGGCTGATCAATTTTGAATTATTCAAAACTTCTATCTTCTTAATTTTATTAATTAGGTCAGAGAAGCGAATATGTCTCATTCCACTTGTGGGAAGAACTTATAACAGCATACAAAATGTATAGGTTTTTGGAAGCAAAACTCAGTCATCAAACATTAACTACTTGTCTTTCAGGACACAGGATATGTCACAATGGAGCTGGACTTCGGACATCTTGTCAGTTAGAAGAAGTCACCCTATAAAGGCTGGTTCCAAAAGCCCAGTAATTTTCAAACAAATGAACAAATATTCTTCACTGTAGAACTGGGTCAGAGGCGTGATACCATGTAAAAAAATGCAAACCAAACAGGGAAGCTCAGAGCTCGGAATATCACATGCTGTGGAAGAAAATCTCTGACCTCTGCAAGTCTTCACATGGACTTGAGCTTTGACTTAGGAAGTCAGGAAGATCTGGAAATTTCATCCTAATTTATGTAGTTGTTGATAATGTTCTTGGGTGTTAATTATTTCATATTCTTAATTGAGATGTAACAACTGAAAGATGGTAAACTTTTAAATAAAATTTGGAGGGCATTGCTGTCCTATAGCATGTGTCCCCCTACAAAAGTTTCTCCAGGAAAGAACGTAAGCCCAAAAAGAGTATACTCCTCTTTTTTAGAAAATTCAATAAATAGTTAGCAACTTTGTTGAAACCACTGAATAAGAAAAAATTTTACCAAAGAGGAAGCATTCTTTCTTTTGCTATTCTCAGAATACAGTAATGGCTGCTAAAAACAATAAAAAAAGTTAGATACAAGTGGGTTTTGCCATGAATAATTATTATAGTACTCGTTATTACAGATATATTATATATGCAGATTTATGTGTACATGCACATACAGGTTAACTGCTTTTCAAAACATAAATACCAAAATACATGAAAAACTGTAAGGTTACCAACAGAAAAAGGCAATAAGTCACACTATTTTTATCAGCTTTAGAATTTTTTTAGCAATAAAGTTACTTAGAAAAAGCATAGATCATTCTTCTATGCTTCACTGTCCCCAGCACATCCATAACTTAATAAGCCTGCAGTGTTCGACACTAACATTCCCCTTTTTAGCCATGGGAAAGAAAAAGTCACTTGCAGAACATAGTCATCTAAATCATCTAATCTACTTTAGGTTAGATGAGCTTTTAGATTAAGGAGGAGATGAATTGTTCCTTTTTTTTCCACCATCTACAGTAAAGGAAATCCTCACAGCCAGCTCATCAATTGAATTTCAGCAAAATTCACGAGATAGTGCTGATCTGTCAGGTGTTTTTAGGTTATTAACTGCTAAATATATGATGAGAGCTGGAATTAAATATCTGTGCATATAGAAAGAGAACAGGGAGGCTTTAAAGCTCTTGTAACCCAAGTTAGTGCTCTTGCTCTTGGAAGATTTGACTGATGGGCAAAGTCACTTTACACTCAAGACAGAGAATAAGGTTATCATGCTGTCTGTGAGTCCCAGTGCACAGAATTTTAAGTAAAAGCATCACCCATTTTGTTTGCTTTTGAATGTTATTCTTCAAACTGCAACAGATCCAGAAAACCCTATGAAGAAACAGGGCAACGACCAAAATAAATGTGATCAAATACATGGTGGAAAAGTTAATGAATAGCAATTTAAAACCAAAGATGTAACATTTTCTCTGGCTCAGAAAAATCCTAAACTTTGTCTGCTAAAAGCTGGGCAAGCCTTTTTATTCCTGACCTGATTTTATTTTCATCTGAAGCAACAGTTACAAGCTACTATCAGAGACAGGATACTTGGTTGGCTGTAATGAGCTATTTTTATAGTTCATCCTTGGCTTTATTCTTTATATTTAATGTGACACAGTAAGGCCATTCTTATGTACCCTTTCTTCATTTCTTATTGATAAATCAAAGCATATCCTTGCTAATTCCCATGAATCAATTTCCAGGGCACCTGTATCTATGCCACAGAGTGGTTTCTCCTCATTCACAAAGTCTCTAGAAGTTCACTGTTGTGATATTCATCTCAGTAATGCATGTCAAAGGCACTTTGTAAGGAAAATATTCATCTTGTTCTTTTTTAGAATCTGTTTTAGCAATGTCAGGCAAAAGGACTATTCAAAGCCTGTTTCTGCCAGGGAGATTTTGTTATTCATTTTTGACCTGGTTTGAGATAGAACAGTAATTCTGTCCAGTGGTTTTACTTTCACCTGAGTCTCTTCTAAATAACTGCGTTTTCTGAAGTTAATGGCATATTTTTTTTGCAGAGAGTTTCTGCTTCTAGCATTGACAACATTTGATGTTTACAGTTACTACCAAGGATTCGTGTGCAGAAAGGCTCTTGTTTATCCTTGCTCCTATGCAGACCAAGGTCACTGCTGAATCTTTTGTGTCATGCTGGGGGTGCAGAAAGTGAAAGCTCGCACCTGTGAGGAGCAGCCAGGGTAGGTGACCCCAAACTGACCAGTGAGAGATTCCAACCCAAATCCATCATATCCAGTATAAAGCTGAGTGATCACGAGGATCAAGGTCTTTGTCAAGCTGGTGTCTGAGAAGGACTCTGTTCTGCCTTCAGTCCTGATTCATGTATTCCTGAATCCAGCTTCTGAATCCTGTTTCCATCTGCCACTAAGTCCAGTCTGGGACTTCCTCAGTGCCTGCTCAGCTGTTAGCGGGGTTTGGTTCAATATTAGTCTTGTATGTATTTATGTATTCCATTTCATTAATTATCTTATTATTTTCATTAATACAATTTTAGTTTTCTTTTCCAATCCATAAATCTATCTCCCTTATTCCCTTTCTCTTCCCCATTGGGAAGGGAGAGGGGTTAATAGAGAGCGTCTGTCATTTGTCTAGTGGCTGGTCCAATCCAACAACTTTATGGGTCTTTGATGGGATCAAGCCCTGTGCAATAATCTACAAAACAAACCATGATCCAGCTCTGCAGTCACTGAGGATCAAGGGAGTTTATGAGTTTCCCAGAGGTGTTCAGTACCTCAAAAGAAAAATAAGACCCAAAATTTTCTCCCTGACTCTAACTCAGAAATAAAAGCATCAATCATTCTGAACTGATAGGACTCAACATATGTTTAATAAATCTCCCTTTGAAATCTTTGGATAGAGATTAAAACCTTATTGCATTAACTTTACAAGTTTACCAAAAATTTTATCTGAAGAAACAAAAACAAAGAGAAAAGGAAAAATTAAACAAACAAAAAAATCACCACAAAACCAACCATTCTAGAGAGCGAAGGAAAAGCTGGGTGTTGAAAGTTTTTAAACAGGCCATTATATCATTACCGAATTCTTGCTGCTTTTCTAATTAATCAGAAAATCAAAACGTTGAAGATAAAATCTAGAAAATCTTTCTTAATTTCCCTTTGTTTTGGCTTATTTGCAAGGCTGAGATTCTTTTCTTTGTTTCTAAGATGGAATTAATGCACATTGCACATTTTAGGTTTGGTTGATTGTTTTAGAATATCAAACCTGAACTTCAGAGATATTCTACTTATTGTCAGAACAATGTTTGCTAAACTTAACTATTACATTTACTTGAAAGTGTTTTGCATTAATATTTCTTTCTCTTGATGTCTTTGCTCTGAATTAAACCCATTTGGCTTTAGGACTTCTGACATTTTATTTTCACTTTTGCAGGGTATTCTTCTATGAGAAATAGCTTATTTTAAATGAATGCAAGATGGTGTCAAATGAAATTAAAGATTAAGTTCCTAATGTGCTTCAGGCATCATTATCCCACCCTCAGAAATCCTCCTTCTGTCCTCAGCACACTTATATAAATATCAGAATGATAACTTTTCCTCTAGTAATTTGAAAGGAGAAAGAAGATTTCACAAGTAGGGCATACACTGATGAGTCTCCAGTCAGCAAAAAATTAGTCTCTATGCATCTCTTTTTACCTGTAATCCTTGGGAAATCTTGGCCAGTCAAGCCTGGTCCTGAATCCAGCTTGAATTGACTTTTGTTTCATGTCACCTGCCTCTTTCCTTCTTGCATGTCTACCCCCACCTCTTAGCTCAACTATTTCCATTTCTCCTTTCCAGGTGACTCAGCTCCATTGGTTCTTCCATGCTCCCATATTTTGAAGTTCCAGGATTATATTTTTTTGCCCCTCCCACCCCTGTTTGCCTTCTGTGTCATACAGATAGTGGTGAGAACGTGGACACGTTGCCTGTTCCAAATTAGTCCATCGTTTCCTGCTGCTAGTAGCTGTAAGCATAGACTTAATGCAGAGGTTCAGCCCTTTCCCACTAATTATTGAATAGCACAGACACTTCATGTCTGGCAGCTACAAACTTTCAGAGTTGTTGGATGTGAAAGTTTTTCTGCACACAGATATACACCTGTTGCCTACATCAACCATCTTGCTAATTTTCTATGTTGTGACCCAAATAATGGCTTTTTTTGGGTTCAGATGGCTTGAGAAACTTCTACTGTGGGCAAAGCCATCTTTTTTTCATTAAGCTTATTCTTTGAAGTTGTGCTACTTTTGGACAAAATGTTGAAATAAGAAAAAACGCAGCTTGAGAGGTCTTGACATGGAACATTTCCAAGGGATTACAGTTATGTAGACTGTAGATACTAATCATTAAGCAATATATAATAGTATTTACTCATAAATGTGGTAATTTGGCCATAGGTTGACCTATTGCAAGATAGTTTTATTCCCTCTGTGTTCTAGTCTTCTGGTAATATTATGCAAATGAGAAATGTATATTCAGATTAAATTTTTATGTTCTATATTTCAATGGTTTAAATACCCAAAATATACCTACTTTGCCATTTTTATTTCTATTTCTAACTTTTAAAGTTGGGTCTTGAATTCTGCTGTGGTATATTAAAATTCTGGAGAGTAAATAAGAAAATGACCAAAAAAGAAGGCTTTTAAGGTTTTAACCATAACTAGTAACATAACATTGCACATGAAGCTTTATGCATCTATTATTAGATATTATCCCAAGAATCAAAATCTTAATAAATTTATTTAAGGCTTATTAATCTTAAAGAAAGTAAAGATCTTTGAGCTATTTGACTAGTAACAGGTTTTTGCTTTGGCACAAGTTATACATTGACAATTCACCTTAAGTCTTTAAAAGAAAGAATTACACGTATTGGATAAATCTTGTACTGGATTTTATAGGTAAAACTAGCATTTCCTGACATTTAAAGTAAATAAACAGAAGTGTTCCTGATTTTCTTTTGTACTGTTTTGTAAAAATATGATTTGAAAGCACCCTGCTGATATGCATAATGATACAAGAAAGCAGCAAGGCTCAAAGTGTGAGCATGTAATCAGAATTCAGTACTTAGGTAATTACGTCTTCCTTTGTTAAGTACCTGAAACTCTGAAAATAAAATTGTAGACTAGATGGTGGTGCTGTTTTGATATTCTTTTCCTTTTGTTATTAGTGCTTAAAGCACAGTATATTCCTCCACTACAGAAAATTTATGTTCCTCTTGCCATTTCAAATAGCACTAGTGAAAAGTTTTTTCTGTTTTTTTTTTTTCCTGAAAATATAAAAATGTCTTTATTATATTCTTAATAATCTTCTTAGTAGCAGCATTTATTTCTATCCTAGTTTTACCAAACGAACCACCTGAGGGATCCAAGTGTGTTATTTGCATGACCATGTTAAAAAGCTGCCCTGTCCAAAAATTACAAGCTTTCCTTTTACTGTATGCAATTAATGTGCTGTGGGATTTTCATAGTGATTCAGCTTCAGTATAAGCACTTGCTGCTGAAGCAAATGATAAACTTTCCACTGACTTCAGAATTCAGCCCATTTGGAGCACCCTTGAAAACTCCATTTCATATGCACTGAATAATACAGGAGATCATATCCTGTGATCTATTGCCTAAGCCTAACTCCCACTGCTAGCAATAAAAACTTTGCTTCTTTAAGTAGTCTCACAAAGCACAACATGAAAGAAGAGGGAGGAAGGTCAAGCTTAGACTGAGAAGCAAATTAAAAAACAAACAAACCACCACCAATAATCCCTCACTTAAAAGTCTCAAACATTTCTCTTGTTGTTCAACATAGTAATTTTTACAGAAAAACTTTTGGGGCTACTTTTTTATTTCCTCTTTTTTCTTTGTTTTTTGTTTCCTCAAGTTGTGTAGCACAATAATGACACGTTTGGAACATCCTTAAAGATATAAAGCTAAACCTTATTCACAATTGTTAATTCAGAAAAGTTCTATTCTCATGAAAGACCTATTGCCATAAAAGGCCTGATAGTCTGTACAGCACTTTTTCTTGACTGTACAGGTAAAAGAAGATGGACATTAATTTTCTTGCAGGCGTGAGGTGTCCTGAGTAGGTGATTTGTTTTGCTGGAGTCAGAACCTCCTGAAACTAGACTTTTGAGCATAAAAGTCGTTTAATGAAGGTGTACCATCTGGCAGAAAGCCAGAGCATCTTGTGGCTAAGAGGTGAAATGTGCCTTGGCTTCTATTTCTTATAGAATTGTTGAAAAAACTCCATATTTCTTATGTGTGCCAAAAGGTTAGTGTCTTCAGGACACATCATCTTCACTGTGCTAAACTTAGTTGTGACAAGGCATGCATGTATTTTCTGAAGTCCATTTTGGATAGTTTACCTTGTTTAAGCTTACACTTAGTTGATGAGCTACAGAAAAACATTGCTATCAGAAAACTGTTGAACACACTCCACTTTCTTCTTTTCTTTCTGAGAACGAAATCTGTCCTGTCCAGGTTACTGATAAATTGTTTAAGCACTGAAGAAATCACGCATTGCTAATACCAGAAGTGAAATGGCAATAGCTTCTGATTTGTTATCTGTAACACACATTACTCAAATACACATAACTATGCTAAATGTATAAAAGTAGAGCAGCTAACTAAAATATCTCATTTTAAAGAAATGTTTGATTTCATTAATTATAATTGTATTTTGAATTAATTGTTTATGCAGTAGCTGTGTTTCTTTGGAAGCCTTTCTTTTCTCCTGACACATTTTAAAATGTACTATTTTACTGAGTATCAGATGGGAACTGAACTCTTGTGTTAAACACTTTTTAACTTAAAAAAAAACTGGGTGGGCTCCACCTTGAAGAACTTCCCAATGATCTAGCAAATGTTGACAATCTTATCATAAAGTATCCTGAAATACTCCTCCAAAAACAGATTTATAGTACTACTACAACACAAGACTGTATCCTCTATGTAGCAAGGTCCTGAAATATGCAAGACTGTCACAGATGCTCTCATATGTCATTTCCATCCATAATAATTATAAGGGCTATGGGCAGGGGAAAAATGAAACAGCAATGACAGTGGTTCCTTTCTGCTCCAGCAATTCCTGGTTTTACAGAAAATCTCTAGAGCTTTTAGTAAGTAATTCAAGATAGAGAAGTGTGGGAAGAACAGGCGAGCTGCATTATTTCTGGGTAGCATTCTTATCCTAAGTTGACAGGTGAAAAGTTGTCACTATTTTGTATTTTGTCTTTTCATAAGACTATTTTTCCACCTCCTTTTTTTTTTTTTTTTTTGAGTTGCACTTGAGTCTTTGACCTTTTCTCATATTCCCTTAAGAAATCCAAATCCATCTTGAGAGATAAGATCCCATCAGAACATTTTAGGCTCAGTAGAAGATTTGTGTGATTTGCACCACAAAGCCTGTAACTAATCAAAGGGAGCTGCTTTCTCTTGCACAGAGGGCTGCACCTAGCTGTATAATTAGTATGAGCACCATTGTACCTCTGGGGGTTGAGTCAGCTCTGTGTGGTGTGTTGGGGGCGGCTGTGGGATGGGACATCAGCATTTAGATATAGCTGCATGCTGAAAGATGCAGGATCCACTTGTCTGAACCAGACTGAGATAAAGGAGTCAACACAGTGCTGCTGCTCTGCCCTCTTGGAGCTCAGTCTATACTGTGCAGTGTTTGTCTTCAGTATAAATTGCATGCACTTGCAAACTGAGCTCTTTTGGTGCTGTGCTGCTGCTTTAGACAGTTTTGGAGAAACAGATGGATGTTAATTTGACAGCCCCTGTATCTCTGTCCTCGTTAGAGATTTCAAAATGCTCTTTGTCAGGGGGTGACTGATTAAGTAGTATCACTGTGAATGTTCTACAGAGCTAAGGAAAAAATGATTGGAATGACCCAAACATCTGCTTCTTCATTTAGGTCAAGCCTTTGTTGGAGTTTTCCATATTTTGATTAAATTTTTCTCATTAATTTTTATTTTCATATATCTCTGCTCTTCAGGATTCCCTGTAGATCCCCAGACAGAAATGTTAGTCACATAAAAAAACGCTCAACCTTATATGACATCTAACCTGAAATAAAAAACTGAGTAGATTTGAGCCAATACTAGCTCTTCTGTAAGCCAGCCTCTGTTTGATGCAGAACGTGCCACTATTCCCCAGACTGAACCTCCTGTGGTTCTGAAGCAGAGTTCTTGTTTGCCTTCTCTGGAAGGATATCAGAACAATGAATTTAAGCACCTCTTCTGGATGGTCTCAGAGTTTCTCCTTTAAACTTGTTCAATTTAGCACCCTGTTACGAAGGTTTTCTGAATTTTCTCTCATTTATTATGTGGAAATTTAATTTTGCTCACAATATCTGGCCAAGCTGTTTTTGCAGCTTCTTCTGAAAGTGGTGGGATTGCATACCTTTCTTTGTGGATGGTTTTGGCTCTTTGCAAGTCACATGTGGTATCACTCTTCTGGTATTGTGGAAAATGAAAGCTTTTTAACCATTAATAAAATATAAGTAATGTAATCAGCAAGCCAATTATAAGGAATGGTAAAAGGAAATTCACTAATGGAGAAAGAAAATGCCTGCCAAATTTTACCCGTACATTTATTTTAATAGCAGAACTCTGTTTTGTTTTGTTTTGTTTTTGTTTGTTTGGGGGTTTTGTTTGTTTGTTTGTTTTTGTTTTTTGTTTTTGTTTGTTTTTGTTTGTTTGTGTTTTTTTTTCCAGAAACATGTTTCCAATAAATAGCTGGGCAAATTTAACAGAAATAGCACCATTCAATTAAAAATAATAAATGATTTCTAATAAAATCTAAGAATTGTTTACTAATTTTCCAGATTAACATAATCCAGTGAACTAACAACTGGTAAGAGTTTCACTGAATTAACTAATTTTTAATCTAGCATAAACAAATAGCTATTGATAAAGTTTTGTGAATGTAGCCTGCAAAGACTGCCTTTTCCCATAAAATAATTAAAATGTATTCTCAAAAGTAGTAAATAAGACATTCTGTATGTCTGTTTTGTTATTTCCCTCAATTAATTTTGGAAGTGACAGTAATGAAAATGGATGTCAGTAATAAAATAGGAATTCTCACTTTAGAAGCTTTTATATTGTGAAAAACAGTTCAGAGAAAAACAACCTAAGAAGCAGGATTTTGTAAAGATTGAGCAGTATATAAATATGAAAGTTAGGGTCTAGGCACAATATTGGAAGAATAAACCATTGCTGATGTATGTCAAGAGATAGATCCCACCACTTTGAGGTGAGAGGCTATCTGCTGTGTCATCAGAGTGCTTACAAATGATTTGGAGGTCAGAAAGGAAAGAGAAGAGAATGTATGGAAGCCTGTAATTAATGTGCTGGTCTTCACAACCCATTTAAAGTAAAGCTTGTGTCTAGCCTGATGTCTTGGTGGGTAAGGTGGGCTTGGGAGCTGCTCTCTTGTGTCTGCAGTGGTAGCAGGGTGCCAGTTTGATGGTAACACATTATTGTTTTCCTCAATTCTGTCTGCAAACCTGTGTTAATTTCTGTTAAGATCCACAACTAAAAGAATTTTAAGTCATGCCTACAAAAAAATTACATGATATCCAACACATATCTACAGCTTAGTGTATTATGACATGCTGCTTACCTTACAAACAGGAATTGATTTGTACAGCTGATGAGTGAAATGGAGAAGAACTGCTGGGGGGAATATTATTTTCATTCTCTAGCAGTATAGTATTATGTGATCAATGTCAAAGCAATGTCTGTCTGAAAGAGCAGTGGGCCCTGGGAGTGTGAGAGTCTAAGCTTTTGTAGACCAACATCTGCTTTCTACTGGTTAAGACCCTAAGCTTCTTATTTAGGCCGATGTTTTCATCTTTAATCTTTTTTGCTAAGGAGCTCTAATAGAAATGTTAATATTTTGTACAGACCAGACCATGATGCTTCTTGCAAACAGCTGGAAAGCCCAAGAACATGTCTGAAATGGACTTCCTGGAATTTTCTGAACAGAACAGAAGTCCACCTTGGAAGAAATTTTTCATCAATATTGAAAATTCATAACAATAGTCCCATGCAAAATCTATGTGCTATAATGGATTAACACATTAGTTTCTTACCTTAGAAATCCTGGAGGTTTTATAATCTGGGTTAATGAACATCTGAAATGAGTTCAGTGAACTTGATATCTTCCTAGTGCAGAATAATGCAAAGTTCATAACCACAACATTATCCTACAGTACTCCTGACATGTAAAAAAAGGTATATATCTAGATAAGAAAAAAAATGTGAGGAATACAGTGTACCAAGGAACATGGTAAAGAAAAGCATGAGTAATTCTGACCAGTTTAAAGGTGCTGTTTTCTGTATTCTTCGCTTCCTTGTATGGGGATACCAGTGAATGTTTTTCCTTTAAACAGTACAGTTGGTTGGAAAGAGACAGGAAGAACTCTTCTGTACTGTTTTTTATTAATCTTCATGCAAATGACATTTCTGGTAGTCAAATTGTTTGATTCGTGGTCAGTGATTGTTTCACTACAAATGTACAAGTGATATATGCATTTTTGAAGCAAAAAGGCAAAGTGTGCACACTACTTCCAGTGAAGGTATTAAAATGAACAGGAAAATATGGACAAGAAAAAGGCACAATTTATTGAGATGTAATTAAAGTTTAAAGGGGAATTATAATCAGAAACTGTTTCTGTATTACATTTGCATCTAAAAGTCAACAAGTCTCTGAGAACAATTTTGATAAAATTTCTCAGTCTGTTTAGTTGTTTTTTGTTTTTTTTTTTTTTTTTTTAATCTATTTATTTATTTAAATACAATCCATTGCCAAGCAATGGCATGCCAGATCACTTGTATTGAAATGCCAGAATGAAAAGGGGGCAGGATCTTGGCATTAAAAGTTATTATATTTAAGCATCCAATTTTGCAAGGGAAGACAGAACTAGCAGGGATCACTAAGCTAAAAAATCTTTTTCAGATATTCAAAAAATAGAATGGCATAATTAATATAGTATACATACCACTCAAGGAGGCATTGTGTGTTGGTTGTGTCAGCACAGTATGTCAGGAGTCTATTTCTTTTTCAAAGTAGTTTGTCTTGTGCAGCTTCTTCCAAAGTTTATGCTCTGGTGATATTTTTTTTACTAACTCATGAGGAAACAATATTGAAACCAAAATTAAAAAAAATCTCAGGAATAAATGATACTTATTTGAACTGATTTCACTGGGCATTACATCAGGCTGTAAAGTTTTGGTCTGATTGTCTGTATTCTGATTACTACTGTAGTCCATTTCAATGTTGAGAAGCAATGAGAACACTTGGGTAGCACTGCTTTAATTTCTAAAAACAGCAAGGGTTTTCTTTTTTTTTTGAAAGTACAGATAGCTTTAAAGTTTTGATTGAAAATAAATTATCCTGAGAAAGAATTTGACACGTTCGTGATAAAACACACACTATTTTTTGAATAACTGAGCTATCCTGTTAAACATCAGAAATGTTTTCTGGCCGGCGATTTCTATTTGGCTAATGACTCTTTCAGCATAGAGTATGACTCGAGCTGTCACTGCAGCAGCTATAGTAATACATCAATAAACAATGTTTCCCTGTTTTTTCTAGCTTTACCAACTGAAATGAAGAGATCAGTAGACTAATCAAGCTGCTGTTGGTGGAATAGAAATTCACAAAATATATACAGCTGGAAAAAAAAGTGAACGTTCTTTAAGGGCACTTATTTCTTGTATTTCTTGAAAGAAGAATTTAGGCCTAATAAATACGTTTGTGCAAAGTTTGTGACTTTGAAAGATGAAAAGGGTATTGTTTTTTGCTGAACATGATATGATTTACATACTTGATCACAAATAATATTGTAAACATTGATCTGTGGAAGTCAACATATTACTCTCTCAGATCTTCACAAATAATGAATCACAAGCTGGCAGTGTAGAGCTGTACCTGTTCACACCATTTGAGGTCTTGTCCAGATTATCTTTCATGTCTAGAAACTAGTTAAATGTTAAGTTTTTTTTGAGTACATCTTCAAAGACATTTCCACTCAAGGTTCAAACCCAAACTATGTAATATACACACTACAATTTTCTGTAAATAACTTCCTACTCAAACTGTCATGAATTAATTGTTAGTTAACTAAGAGAATTTTTTGGGGTGTTCTAATACGTGAGAAACCTCACTTACTTAGTAGTGGTTACATCCTTCATGGAGAAGTTCAATTTCCAGTAGATGAGAAGCTCACCTGTCAGTTTTATTTGATTATTTAAAAATATTTAATTTTTTTCTTTCTGTAATGTTTTAAGTTACATTTTCCAAAACTATGGATTATGACTAGCAAACCAAAAATGAAAAAAAAACCCACATATTTTTAATGAAAATTATTCATGTAGGTACTTTCTGCGTAGCAGATTGATGTATATAACCCTGAAAACACACAAATACAGCCTTAACCCTACAAGCTCCTATGTCCCTCAAATTTATAAGCATACAGCCTTTTTTCACTGTCCAAATATAAGACATTTTTATAATTTCAGAAACTTTCCTAAATAGAAACACTTATTTTGTTATAGCCTGGTCCTTACTGTCAGCTGAGACGTTCTCACCAGCTCTGTCCTTTGTAATTTGTTATTTCAGTTACTTGCCCAGAGGCTCGCCCCATATCATTGGCCTATTTTATGTGTTCCCAGGAATCCATTCACAAGCTGGATTTAGGAGCCTGAATAAAGTAGGGCAGAGATTTCTGCTATGTAGGTAGAACAGCTGGAAACATGAGGAAAAAAAAAAAAATTAAAAAAAGGATTTACCCGATCTTACAAGCAGAAGCTCCATGCAAATAAACAATCCATTGCAAACAATGCAAGGGATTGACTATATGATATTTCGATGAAAGGTGGGAAATCTGAATTTGAAATGTTGACTTTTTTTCAAAGAAATAAAGGGAAAATAATTAAAGTCTTTCTCATATCAGGAGGCACAGGAGCAGACTATAACCAATGGAGTGCTCCTCTAATAACCTTTTCACTTCTCATACAGTTCTTTTCTGTCCCATTCTGTCTCTCTGTCCTTTTGGGGGAGTGAACACAGTAATCATTTTCTTATGGTTTTGCAGATATGCACAACTTTATTCAAAAAACCTTAGAGAACTGGGACATATTACTGGTCTATTTGTTTCCATGGTAAGCAGTACATTGGCTGTTATACCTGAGGAGGTAAAGAAATAATATACTTCAAGCTTATAGTGGGACCATAAATTCCCTTGAATTCTAAAAGTTATGATACTTTTTGCACAACTTTTGAGTTTCACAAGGCGTCTGTTACATTCATGGATGAACTAAATTGTGTAAGTCTCTCCCTGTGCTCAAACATACTTTGGGGTTTTGATCGTGTTTTAAATAGGAAATAAATAGTTTAAAATGACTTTATTTTATGTTTCATGAGATGTTATTTTTATAAAAGGTCCTTTGATGTTACATTTTCAGTAGTACAGAACGCTTACAGCTTTGCAAGGGAGAAGAGCTTGTGACTAAGGGATAAGTGTTCTTCAGAAGCTAATGCGGTCAAATGGAATGCTTTGCTGTCATCTCCAGCATTCATCATCTCCTTCGTGACTGTAATTTGTTTGCAATTCAGTTGCTTTGTTTGATTAGAAGAATATTTGCCTTTCATTAGGAGAGGAATACAAAATTCATAGCTGAAAGCTCAAATCAGGAATAAGAAACATAGAACTCATGTCACATCTCATATTCTACTTGCAAAGTTCATCAGTGTTCTTAGCAAGGTTATCTCCTTCGTTTTTGGACAAAAAATTCTTTCCTAAAAGGTTTCAATAACTCAGCCATTTAATTTGAATCATACATAGTAATTTTTCGGTATACTTATATAATGAATGTCTTCTAGAATGTTTTATACATATGTGTTTGATGATAATGATGTTGTTTTGTGTCTAGGTACTTTTTGACCTTTCTCCTGTTAATGGAATAATGCAGCCTTCTCAAATATTTCTCACACACATATGCCGAGTCATTTTTTGATGGCATATTTTGAGGAAACATAGGAGCTCATTTTTAGTATCAGGAAAAATTGGATACACTACCTATTCTCATTTGTGATTTGGCAAACCAGTGCCACCTTTTGCACCTTGCTTATTGGCAACATGGCTGTTGGTGACTTGCCACAACTACATTTAATATAAAATTAATTTTAATTTCTGGGTTGATAGTTATATAAAGCCTTCTGGTCTTCAAAAATCTTCATGGATAATGTTTTTGATATTTCTACAACTTCAGCTCTTTTAGAGATGATTGATACTGGGATAAAAGCAAGTTTACTCAGTTAGACAGGGATTCCAGTGCTTAATTTTAAAATGACACTGGTTTGATATTGATTAAATCTTTCAATGCAAACATGATTTGTCTTCCTTTAAATCGCTAAAAAAGGTCTGACTACTACTCTAGTCTAAAAAAAACCCCAAACATAAAATATACAGACCCTAGCACTGTTCCATATCCATCAACTATGCTTTTTGAGAGTAACCATTTTACCACTATATTTTGAGAACCAGTTTATATGACACTTGCTTCCCATAATATCTTATTCACTGTAAAGTCACTTGTTATTACAGAGGAGTTAAACTACCTCTTGGATTGAATAAGCATGACAAAATCTGACCCTTCAGTTTTGATACAAATAAAATGACACTGCAGATTTATCAGTTCTTCCTGAAATTATTTGTGTTTTAGGCCATAAAGGGGGGCTACGGGGAAAAAAAAAAAAAGAAAAAAAAAAGAAAAAGAAAAAAGCACTGGGCTGAAGAAAGCTAATTTCTTTAAGACTTTCTTTCTGCATGGGAGATTTGATAGTAAGAACTGTAGTCTAAAAGTCTGAGTAAATGCAAATGAAGGAGAAACTGGGACATCTGGGTATAAAAGTATATTATGTAGTTCCAAGAGGTCCAGTGGCACTTGTGTTGTGTTTAATCAAGTAGAACAAAGTAGATATTAGATCCTGGTAGACTATTTTGCTTAGCATTCTACAAGTTGTATTTAAATCTCAATGGCCTGAATGCTAATTAATAGAACAAATTAATCTTTTTGACCCAAAGGAAATTTACAAGCATGTTCTTCTTACATTTACAAGAGTATTTATGTAAGCTTTTAATGGCTTCATTGGAAAGGCTGAATAACAGATGTGTGGCAATCCCAAATCAAAATTAGGAGGAATCAGTTTTTAATCAGTGAGGCTATTTAGAATGTAATTGTTAGAGTAGGGCAAGGTTGCCACACAACCCAGTGTCAAAACAGTCTGATATCTCAGAAGAGATTATTTTCTCAGAAGGAAAACATTTTTTTCCCATTGAAGTTTGTAAATCGATACTGTTCTCTAGAAGTACCCAGTGGTTTTGTTAATAGAAAACAAGAAAAATAAGATTCCAGCAGATGCCAAATAGAAAAAGGAATCTGAATACAAAGAAAAGTAAAATGCATTCCTTTTATTGGGGTACAAGGCATTCCCAGGCTAGTTAATAGGAAATGTTCCAAAAGGAGCTCTTTTATTTTGTGTATTAGGTTGGTGGGAAACATCAAGGGGGCCCACAGCGCAGAAAGGAAACATGTTTTCACTGACAGAAGCCTTTGAAAGAATATTTTTGCATGAGAAGAAAAACAAACCATACTTGGGTATTTTATATTTAATGAAGAAATATCTTAGAGCATGAGAAAAGCTTTCCCAAATAAATGTTTACCTCATGAATGCTCTGATTTCAGATTTGAAGCCCTGTGCTCCAAAGACACAGTCTTGACTGCTTTCCTTTTGTTTCACAATGTAATAGAAAATGTTGTGTTTACTTTCAGTGTTTTTCCTCACTTATGACTACATATGTACTAATTGCTTCTCAGGAAGAGCTAGTCAGGTCAGTTATTGGTTCTTTGATCATTTCAGAAAGAACAACAAAAGCCTCCAAACCACTGCCAGCAAGTAAAAACCTGTGTGAGCCTTCCTTGGGGTGAGTGACCTCTTCACTCAGACTGGCACAGTAAACAAGGAAGCAAATAAAGGATGGAGCAAGCTTTGGTTCAGATCTGTCATTGTACGTTAGCATCATCCAGCCCTTACTACTGTCAGCTCTTCTAAGTGCAGTTACAAACTGCACTCCAGCAATGTCCTGCCTCAGCCCTGAGCTGTGCAACTGGCCAGTCATGAGACTGCTTCTCTGACAGACCTTTCTTTCATTCCCTGAGGATCTGGGAACATGAAAGCTGTGTTAGACTTCATGGCTGCAGTCCATGATAATAAATCATCTGACAAAGGCAGGTCCATGCAGCGGTGTATATAACTTTTCACTACCATCTATGCTCTGATCCGGATCCGTTGGTTTTGTCATCCCCTAAGTGTGCAGAATTCTCATCTCTGAAGGATTGTAACACGACAGCTGTAAGTTTTGACATCATTCCTGCCATTATGACTGCAGTACAACACAGAACAGCTTTATCTTAGCACCCTTTGGCACTCTGTTCTCAGCCTTGCATGCAGTCACATGTGCAGGCGTGTTGCCTAGCTATCCTCGTTTATTTTGTTTTGTGGATGAGCAAGGAAAAAAAAAATTCACTTCAGACTGGGTGTCAGGAGACACTGAGGAAGTTCTCACATACTTGGTCAAGACATCTTTTTGACAGAAAATTCTGCACTTATTACTTGAAAAGTGATCAAGTAAGGCCGCTTTACTATCAACACTAAACCCCTGAGACACAAAACTTGGTACTGTTTATCCAGCCAGGCAAGACTTACAACTGACTGGGCTGCTTCAAAAAATTTGGAATCTTTTTAGTCTAAATATATGTATGCTGGTGATAAGGACCACTCATAATTGCTACTCGTGCATACTGCCTGCCCTGAGAAGAGATGCAGCACAGGAGCAGCCTGCCTGGGGAATCTTCAGGTACACAATGTGCTTCTCTCACCTTATGGATCCGTGTCTAAAATGTCAAGGGTTTTGATTTACATCCATAAAAACGAAATCAGGAACTCAGATCAATACAATTTGTACAATACGACCAGGAAGAAAATGGATAAGAACCATAATTACCTTATCTAAAGTTTTTTATTACTAAACTGATGCTTAGGTGTAATTTATTGCTAACTATTGAAAACCATTCTCTGTGGGCTGTTTACGTGTGAAAGAAAAATGCAAGGCTATTTTTTTTTTTTCTTTCTCAAGGCTGTCAGGAAAACCATTTGGTCTGGATTCACACCCTCATGAAAAAGCCATATCAAAAAGATGGATTTCAGTTTATATAATAAAAAAGCCCCAAAGAGTCACAGCTGGGATTTACACCGGTCAAATCCTTCTAACAACCATAATAGTTGCCCCCTGTCCTAAGCTGTATACACATAGTATACCACACATAATCTCTTCCTTTTTCCCCAAAATGTGACCCTTCCGAGTGGTGCAGACATGCTAACTGAGAAAGGTCTTGGCCCAATGGACCTCCTGAAACTATAAATGAGTACTGAGTCAATAAACCACCATCCCTTTCTTCAACTTAAAGACATTACAACACACGAATGGTGGAATTTTTTTTTCCCCCTTCAATTGTCCCAATCAAATAAGACTGCTGATCATATATCCCAATATTATTTAACCCTCTAGTTTCCCATCACAGTTAGGTGTCTGGCTGCAGCTCTAGCAACAGAGTCTACACAGGTAACATAAAAATTTCACCACTCATCAGTCATGGCACAAAAGCAGTCATTCATGATGTGGAGCTCCTCAGTCAAGCAAGCACTTTTACAAGTCATTTTTATCATTATTACTATCTAGGTACTTTGCCCTAACAGAATGTAGCAAAATAATTAAACTGAGCAGACTGCCAAGGTACATGCTAATTAAGTTGGGTTAACTTCCTCCAGTATTAGCCTATGAGAGAGACATCACTGGAAATAATTAGACATTGGAGACCTCTAAAAGTTCATCAGCTAGTTCATTTTCTAATGCTTTTCCCTTGCTGAACACTTAGGAACCTTAGGGACATGCCTGAACTCTGTACTAACATGGCCTTTCACAAGCAGGTTTCTGGTGCTGCATTTCTGCAAAAGGCAAATCTCAAGTTACTGTCAAGTCAGTTGCTCAGATGAACATGAAGGACATTGAGCTTTAGAGGGCACTAGCAGGATGAAAATATGCATAGTACTAATGTAAATGAACGTAACATGCAAGCTTCCATCAATGTAGGAAAGCAACCTGCACTTGCACAAGAAAAGAGTGAAAAAAAATACTTTTCATGTGAAAAGAAGCATGGCAACTCACTCTTCACACACTGAACAACACACTTCTTATGATGCTGCTATTTCTCCAACCCTTGTCCTCTAGTCCCACAGAAACCAAAGACAATTTTGCTAATAAACTTTATAGGTGGTTGCTTTTTTACCTTTGCTGAGGAAATGTGATTTATGACAGCTACTTTATAGCTGTGGTCATAACTCTTCACAGAAAGAGAGTAGTAACCTTCTTCACTTTCCTATTCCTGGAAAACATATTTAACTTTTGGAAGTCTTTTGATAACACTATTGAACCTCTTGAACAAGGGGTAAAAAAAAACCCTTGGCAAACAACATCCAGTGCAGAAAGACCAATTCTAGGAAATGAGATAGACCTTGAATATGCAGACGGAAAAACCCAAAACAGCATTAAGCTGTCTGTTGGCATTAACCAGTTCAGCATCTTTCACCTTAAGTTTCAATGTAACCATTCATTTCAAACAATAACAATTTGCTTATAAATTAGTGCATGTGTTGCCTCAAACAGCTTAGTGTTATCCTGCTTGTTATTCACACAGCATTACTCTTTTCTGTACTCAAACCACAAATTCAATAGACTACTAGCTTCTCAAATCACCCATGTATCTTCCAACATTTGCACAGCCACCTGCTCCAAGTCAACACCCTGAGCCCAGAAGAAACTTGCAACACAGCTGTATGGCCCCTCAGCCTTTGAAGATCGTAGAATCGTAGAATCGTGGAATCATAGAATGGTTTGAGTTGGAAAGGACCTTAAAGATCATCTAGTTCCAACTCCTCTGCCATGGGCAGGGACACCTCCCACTAGACCAGGTTGCCCAAGAGCTGGTCTTGATCACTGCCAGTGATGGGATACCCACAACTTCCCTGGGCAGCACATTCCAGTATTTCGGCATGCTTGTAATGAAGAACTTCTTCCCTACATCTAATCTAAATCTACCCTCTTCTAGTTTGAAGTTATCTACCCCTTGTCCTATCACTACAAGCCCTTCTAAAACATCACTTCTCAGCTTTCTTATAGGCCCCCTTCAGACACTGGAAGGCCACAATAAGGTCTTCCCTGAGCCTTCTATTCTCCAGCCTGGAGAACCCCAACTCTCTCAGCCTGTTCTCACAGCAGAGGAGTTTCAGCCCCTGGATCATCTTCAGGACCCTCCTCTGGACCAGCTCCAACAGGCCAATGTTATTCTTGTTTTGAGGACTCCAGAGCTGGATGCAGCAATTGAGGTGAGGGTCTCACAAGAGAAGAGTAGAGGGCGAGAATCACCTCCCTTGACCTGCTGGTCATGCGTCTTTTGATGCAGCCCAAGACATGGTTGGCTTTCTGGGCTCATGCTGAACTTCTGATCAACCAGCACCCTGAAGTGTTTCTCCTCAGGACTACTCTCAAGCCATACTCCACTCCTGTATTTGTGCTTTGGATCATCTCAACCTGACCAGGATGTCATGCGGGACAGTGCCTAGCACTTTGCAGAAGTCCAGGTAGATGACATCAGTTTGTCTTTCCTTATCCACTGACACTGTAACTCCCCTGTAAAAGGCCACCAGCTCCATCAGGCAGGATTTCCCCTTGGTGAAGCCATGTGCCTGACATCAATCACCTCCTCATAACATTACCACCTCAGAAAACACTACTGTATTCTTGAAAGTAATGAAAAGTCAGTTTAATTTGTTACTTTTTAGCCAAAATAAGCTCTAGAATCTGAAACACTCTAAAACAGGTAAAGGATTTGCTGCACTGGTAGAATGCCAGGTCTTAAGGCTCTGGGTCACTTTTAAAGTGCCACCTTGAGCTGACTTTTCACATCAGTCCAATTGCACCAAACAAGGAATGTCTACTGCTGAAACTCAGAGTCCTCTAATCACAGCTATATGTCTCAATTCCACCCTGCCATGCTGGGAACTGTCTACATGCCCAGAGGGATGTGTACAAAAGTGCACTCTGGTCTCAGGGTGAAAGCCCTGGCAGAGAAGTCACTGATGGCATGAGCCAGGACTGAACAAGGCAGTGCACTTGTGAAGCATTTGGTTTCGGTTTTCAGGTTCTTACCAGAAAGCAAAATGTCATGTGGCCAAACCAGCAGACACCTTTTTTTCCCCAGCCCAAGAAAAACCCACTCTGGGAAGTCTCTTCTCCCAGTCCCTCAATGCCACTAGCATCTCTGGAGAAATCTCTGGATATCTGCAGTCCAGTCTCATAAAGCCACTGACACTGTACTACCAGCAGCACTATTTAGCTGTGGCTTAAGAAATGATTCTGAGACAATTTTTTTTTAATTCTCATCCTGTATTTTACAGTAAGATATCTGCCTCTGAATCAGAATGAAGTTTGTTTCTTTTCTTTTTTGTTTTGTTTTGTTGTGTTTTGTATCATTTGAGCATCATGTTCACTTATTATCCTACCTTTTATTTTTGTCTTTAATGTTGTTTGTCACATTAGACTATTTTATTGACTGCGATATTTTATAGTTGGCTAGTGTTAGACACTGTGGGTGAGTTTGCTTTAAGCTCTTGTGCACTGCATAGAGAGTTACTGTTTTCCTGCCTAGTAATTTAGAGCAGTAGCTTAATTTAGATGTGTTGAATTACCCTCTGCAAGGACTTATGTTGCTCTTCATGTAAGATCCTGGGGCACTGCCACTGCCCAGCCTCCCCAGGAGCTCCCCATACCCTGACCATCCCTGCCTGGGGCAATCAGACCCTGCCCCAGTGATGCTGTGAGATGCCACAGCCCTGTCTTGCTGTCCTGGTTTGGGGTAGAACAGAACTAATTCTGGTCAGTGATTTTGCTTTTCAGTTCTTCTAACTAACTGCACTCTCTGAAGTCAGTAGCATAATTTCACAGACAGTGGCTGTTTCTAGCAGTGATAATGCTCCATGTTTAGTCACCACCAAGGATTGGTGTGCAGCCCAAGGTCACTGCTAAGCTTGTGTCCCACACAGAGGGGGACAGAAAGTACAAGCTGCACCTTCAGTGAGGAGTGGACAAGACAAGTGACCCTGGAATTCACCAATGGGTTATTCCGTCCCATATCCGTTGTATCCAGTATAAAGCTGAGGGATCATGAGGGTCAAACCCCTTCCTCTCTTTTGGTTCTCCTTCAATGGCCATCATCCAAGGAAGACTTCATGCATTCTGCCTTTGATCTGGAGCTGTGTGTTCCTGATCCGAGTTCCAGAATCCAGCTCCTGGACCCACTCACCATCTGTGGCTGAGTCCAGCTTGGGACTTTTCCTTGAGGGCTGGTCCCCAGCATCAGGGGTGACAGTGATGTATTGACATTGGGGGGAGTTAGGTTCGACGCTGGCTTTTTAGATATTTGTATATATTCCATTTTATTGTTCTCATTGGTAGTATTATAAATAGTGTTATTATTTTAATTAAAGCTGATTTACTTTTCTAATGGATAAGTCTCTCTCCCTTACTCCCTTTCTCTTCCCCTTGAGGGGGAGAGGGGTTAACAGAGAGTGTCTGTTACACGTCTTGGGGCAGCCCTGACCCTAAACCGTGACACCTGCTTGGCCATGGGCCATGATAAGCCAGGTCCCACGTGTTGTCTGAGACCCTGTGCACTCTGACACCACAGGCTTTAGGTAGGTTAGAGGCTCCACCTCTTTGTGACTGCGGTTAACCTGCACTAATTTCTCCATTTTCCTCCTTATTACTGCAGTTCTCAGATCATTACACAGGATAACTTTTCATCTCTGAAAGAAAGTTAATCTGTTTACGACTATAGCCCATTTGAAAAAAAATTGCCTGAAATTGTGTAATCGAGTGAAGCATTGGGCAAAGAGGAAAATTGTTTTCTGGAAAAAAAAAAAAAATCAATTCTTTGGTAAGTTCTAAGTCTGAATTTATGGGGGAAAAAAGTCCTTTCAGTCCACTCTAGGTTTTTTTTCCATTAACATTGGGATAAATCATAACTCTGGCAATCAATTCTGAAACCTGCAATCTATTGAGAGTTGGTTTCTGCAGCTGTAGTCTGTACTCTGTTGATGAGCAAGTGTTCATCACTTTCACAGGTCTTCAGAATGACTTCAGAGAATTAAATCAGAAATTTTATTATGCATCAAAACTGTAGCATATTGATAAAAAACTATGTTGTAAAAATGAATGTCAGCTTGTAGTGCCATATTTTACAACCTGTATGAAAGACTTTCCAGGTGCAGTAGTTGTAGTAATTGAGCCTGTGTATCTTATATGTCCAGTAAAAAGCGTATTTTCAGCTATTCATTCACCCTGATCAGCAGCATATGTTAAGTAAATTTTTTCTTGTTCTTTATTCATAGAATAGGATACCCTTGTTCCCTGTTGAAGTTATTATCTTTTTCCCATCCCAACTCTCATTTTCATCAGTTGTCTGAAGATTTTGCACATTCTGCCAGAGAAATCTGCAAAGTTCCTGTGTTTTAAAATGTGTACTTATCAGCTAATAATGCTGATATAAAATCAGGATCATTGTGTGGTGATCTATGTCTTAGCTTTTGTATTTTATTTAGGAAAACTTGGTTCATTATCAAAGTAATTTGTTGAACCATCAATAACTTAGTCTTTTCACATATATAGATATTTAAAAGCTAAGAGTATCAGACAATTCCATATTGGTGGAAATTTGAAAGACTGTATTGCTGAATCTTGGTTCCACAGGTATTCTCTGCACTGCAATAGGCTGTGTGAAGTTAAATTGACTGAAAAACAGTCAGATAAAGTCAAAAGGAGTAAGCTTCAGAAAAGAAGTCTTCCTTTTCAGGCAGTCATTTGGAAACACAAAATAATTTATTTTGTAGAGCATAAAGAATTAGGCTTTTAACAAATCAGTTAGTACCGCTCCCCTTCCTCTCCATTGCAGCTATAGTAGGGACTATGATGGGGAAATACAAAGAAATAGAATGTTTAAGAAGATGCAGTACTTTAAGCTAGTATTGCTGATGGCTGTTGTGATGTGAAACTGTAGATTACATGTCCTGGGTTCCTCTCAAGTGTGCGAACACTTTCTTCCTCATCTACCTGCTTTCTTTTGATTTTCTTCTTTCAAACACAAACATGAACATGTGCAATAATTCAAACTTCTAACCTCAGTATTCACTTTCTGTCTCCAGTATATCCTATAGCTCATACAATTTAACTTCTGATCTTCCCTGTTTTGCAGTTCTTTGGATTGTTCTGGGTCAAATAACAGGAAGTAATCAACCAAAAAAAAATTAAAAAAGACCTATTTGTTTCTTTCTTTTATTTTTTTATTTCTTTTATTCCACCTGGCTGTAATGTAATAGCATGTTTTAAGAACACAGTGAAAGGTCTGCAGGCCAAAAGGCCTGTGCATGATGGCAAATAACATTTTATAGCATAACAATACTCAAGCATTTGAGTGGATTACAGCCAATTACATCTCATGTGCTAAAGGATAATTGTATTTTTCTTGGAATTAAAAGTAGAATGTCATAGACTTCAGCAGAATTCAACCATATCCTTTGTAAAACCTACATTTTGGCAGCTTTTAGGGGTTTATTTGAGTCTTTTTTACCTTATCAAGCCACTCAGATATTAAACTCATGTCAATGAAGCATTGATTGTTCTTTGGACTATTTCTTTCCAATTAAGAGAATCCCTCATCCTTAACAAATTAATTTCTTATCTGTATTGCTTTCATGTTATCACAGCTAAGTGCCAAAGCAGGACAATAATATTTAACAAGAAGTCATGTGAAACCCAGGGGAAAAAAAAAAAAAAAACCAGAAAATTTTGTAAGCAGAGCCATTTTTTTTTTAGCTGTTGTGTACATAAGTGTAACTCTTCTGAAGCTGAGGATCTTCTGAACTGAAATATAGCAACAAGAATTTACAGCAATAGAAAGTATGGCACTTTTTTTTTTTTTTTTTAATTATTCCACCTTTTATATTTTCTTTTAAAAAATGGCCTCACTTTGAATTGCTCATCATAGAACCTGGATAATTATACTTCTAAGTTTATAATGAACTTCAAAAGAAAATAGAAGATTTAACATGGGGAAAAGTCAGTGAACACTCTTAAATACACTGTGTAATATCTGTGCGTAGAAAATAAATTAAAATATAGACAGTTGCTTGAATGTAAGTTTATGGTCTGTGTTCAACCCCATTATACAGTACATACAAAACTTTTAGTAATGGTTGTGATTTACATTAGAAACCTGAGGTCTGGGAAAGCTATAACTTCCTACATTTTGCTGATATATTTCTTACCTTTCTAGGAACTAAAGCATTTCAAGGAACCCGACAGAGTGGAATTGAGTTGGAATATAGATTAATTTTAACTGTATGGCCTTTGACTCTGGGAATTCAAGATCCATTAGAGATTAGGGCATCGTTTAGCCTGGTAGTTCAGAAGCTGACCACTGCACCAGTTTGATAGCCTAATTTTGAAAAGACTGGGAGAAAAGAGTGACTCAGTTGTCCTCTCAGTCAAGATACGGTGCTTCTATGGTGTACTGCAAAACCATGGAGAAACTGTTATCCATTGAATTACTATAATGGAAAATATTTCCTTGCAGACTGTTTAGACATAGATAGCTGTATTCTGCATGTATTTTGTGTGTGTGAAGATATAGGTTGTTGTTTACGTCTTTCAAGGGACAGATTGATAAGAATGGACCACCAACTATCTAGAATTTATTGACAGACAGGAGCACTTCCCTCTATTTTCATGAAACCTAAAATGAGATCAGAAATCCACTGAAAGCAATGATAGCAATAACATACCTTAATATCTCTTGAAAAAATTATGATATCAGGTAATTAGAAGCTACAAAAATGTAGTCTGAGAATAAAGTATATTTTTCATTAACAAGAGCAAGTGTAATTAAATAAGAATTTTCCAAGGATTAAGTGAAATCAGGTAATCGTTAAAACAGGATTAGAGATCTTCCTCACTGAAAAAAACCACACAACTCAAATTATTTGCAGAAGTCGATGAATTATTCTTAGAATTATAGAACTGTTGAGATTAGAAGAGACATCTGGAGATGTTTAGTCCAAATCTCCTGCTAAAATCAGTGTCAAGAGCACGTTGTCCTTGACCATATGCAGTCAGTGTTTGAGTATATCCAAGAATGGAGACTCTCCAAGATCTACAAGCAATCTAATTCAGTTTTTCATCTCCTCCAAAGTAAATTTCTTATGTTAAATAGGATTTCTTATGTTTCTGTTTGTGCTCGTGGCCTCTTGTCCTTTGTATAATTGTCTTCTTTACAGTCACCCACACCGTTAAGTATTTAATACATTGAAAGATTTGATTGTGAGATAAACCAAGCTACCAAAAACCTCTGCTTTGGGCTGCTGGAAATTTAGGCCATTATTTGAATTTTGAAAATAATTTAATTCCAAAAATAACAGCATCTTCAGCAGCAAGATTTCTTATTTACTGCTTCAACAGTTTTGTGGTTTTTGGCATAATTCAGATTGAGTCTTTACCATGGTTTGAGCTAATCCTATAAGGCACTGTAAAGCCAGACAGATCTTTGTAATCCTAATTAAAATAAATGTCAGTTTACAAGTCACCCTTGTTTGCCCCACAAGATTCTGTCTATAATCATTTTCTAAACATCTCTGTGTTGTTTATTGATTGTTCAGCACCTTTAGCTAATCTCTCAGTTCATTATGCAAAGACAGATTGTTTCACCTCTAGGCTTGAAGCGCATCATCATGAGGGACCTTCCTGACCAAGTAGCAGAAAGGTGTGGTTTTTTTTTTTCACTGTGAAAAGGTGGGGGGTTTTTTTACCTTTTTTTTTTATTATTTTTTTTAAAAAAACAAGAATATATGCTTTTTTTTTTTTTTCAATTTTGTATAAGGTTATTCATTAACTAAAGAGGAAGTACTAAAGAGCTTTGATTTTGGCAGATGTTTCACTATACAATGGGATATATAAAACAAAAAAAAGCTGCTACAGTGTTCAATGAAGCCAGCAAAATCCTTATTAGCATCAAAGTTACTCTTAAATGGTTATCACATTCAGATACTAACAGAAGCTTATAATTACTGGAAATCTTCTTTTAAACAGATTTTAAAAATATTCACTGCAAATACATACTTTTTCTCTCCATAAGTCATGTCTTTCATGTTTTGCTAAAATCTCAAAAAAACCCCTTATTTTCAGGGTAAGTACTAAGTAAATATTGTCATTTTTTTTCCTTTTTTTTTTTTTTTCAAATGAAAATATTCAAATTTTTTTTTTTTTTAAAAGGTGTTTTTCTTTGTTATACATTATTATTAGCCATGTGTTCTCACATGAATAGGATTGCTTACTGTTTGACACCTGATTATGATCAGACAGACAATAGGAAGCAGATCCTCTCCTCCACAAGAATCTGTACAGCTTACCTTACCCAAAAACTTGGACACAGCTCTGGCAGAATAAGACAGGACACGAGGAGCTGACTGATATTTCCCTTCATCACTTGCATCCATTAGGATTTTTAGTTCAGAGATAATGGAGCTCTACAACGCTTACATGAGTTTGTTCATCCCAAATTATCAAGCAAGTTGCAGAAATTTCCCCTTTCCTGAAAAAGCTTCTAAATTACAGGGAGGGATTGCAAACTCTTCAGCTGAGTTCCAGTTATTAGGAATTATGGAGTGGAAAAAAATGAGCTTTCTGAAACTAAACTATTAATTAAAAAATAAATTTAGTAAAAATTAATTCAGGAAAACTGTATCATTAGCAATCCTTGAGCTATTTGAGTTCAGAAAGCAGTCAGTTTCACACAGGTTTCTCTGATTCTTTTGTCACCCTGCTGATCACTACTTATTTTTGATAGCTCTAAAACATTCAGCTCTATGTAGCCAAGTAGAGGCTGTTCAGGCAGCCTTTCTTCATGCTTTCCATAGCAATGTGACCTGCAGTGGGGCACAATCACACCCTTTATGTTTAATATTTCCCAATACTCTAACATGGAGTAGCATCTGAGGTGTTGGGTACTGTCTAGGGAAGCAGGAGATGTGGGGTTTGAACATCCTGCAGAGAAAAGGAAACAGGACTTACCTGACTCAGGTGGTGGTGCAGTGCTCTAACCTTTCAGTTCCTGTGCAGAAAGATGTTGATCTTGTTGCTGGCCCTGGGAAAAGTGTAGGATCTTCCTCTCGGTTCCAAATTAAAAGAAAAAAAACTTTAAGAAAAGTGTCAAGCATTCCCATCTCAAATAGAATAACTCAAACTTTGGAGACTGCTGGGATTTAAGATGCTATAACCCCTTTCCTCAACATTTTTTACAGGTTGTCTAGACCAGTTCTATTCTTCAGTTTTGTTTTTTTGTGTTATCCACTTTGAAGCATCTAACTCTCCTGTATGTTGTGGAGGCACGACTTCTGTGCCCTTATCCTGAAATTCCACCGAGGATTTCATTATTATCAGTTTGCTCAACCTCACAAGTTGTCATAGGAACAGGAAGCTAAGGCAGGACCTTCCAAATCCCATGCTAGTACCTGAACCACTTCCCGTTTATCTGGCTTATATGGAGCTTAAGTTTTATTCACCCCAATCACAAACACAGCGATGAAAAATAACACAGAACAGGAGCTGACACGCACGTGCAGACAGATCAGTGATTCTCCCTTGACTTCTGAGGGGTACAGAGCGCTGGTAAAGGAATAAAACCATTAAGATATATTTTATGGTATATACTGAGGAGTATCATTGTGAATGGCCTTGCTTCAGTTTTTCCTCCTCATATTAGGAGTCTATTACACAGGGGAGTATGAGCAAGTGAGCAGATCCATCAGCCTGCCTCATGCTTTCCCTGTCAAAGCAGTAGCTCTGCAGAGTTGGCATGATTCATCAACACTGTTAGCACATTCTTTCATCTCCCTACATCTCTCTTAAACATACCAAAGGGTGGTGATAACCCGATCCTTTGTGCACAGACAAATATTTAAATCTCATGTCTTATGAATATAACTGGTGTATACAGCTTCATCTCTGCCACCACCCGGTGCACGAATTGTGTTCCAGCCAGCTGAGGAGGAAGTAGCCTAACCTTCCACTCTTGGTCTGTACTGCATAACCCCGTTCGCTCTTGAGATGACTTTTTCCCTCATGCTGTGAAAAAGAAACTAACCATGCAATCTTCCAGAACAGTGCAGCAAAAAGACTGTGTTTTACCATAATTCAGTGAAACTTTCACTTACCACAAAGCTCTAACTATACATTCTTCCACAGTGTGCAGTGGGTTAGATCTGTACTGTGACACAGATGACTAAGTCAGTGTGAACACTGATTTCTGCACCTGAGAATCAGGCCTTATGAATTTAAAATTCAGTCATGCCGATGACAATTATTGTCCGTTGAAGAACGCTGCCTGACGTTGTACACACTTCTCCTTGCCAAATCAGATGGACTGTCTCCTCTTCCATTTCATTCCTCTAGTTCGCCAGGAATGTTTTTTGTATAGCTGCTTTTGGAGAGCTGGAACATTAAAATTGAATTTCAATACTTTTTTTTTTTTTTTTCCTTTGGCTATAGCTCTTGTTATCTCCCTGTTTCAGTACAGATGTATGAAATTACTTTGGCTTTCTGATACTGCAGTAACAGGAGCTATGTAGGTAATTACAATAGATGTTTCATTTTTCCATGAGTGTGTTGCCACTGGAATGAAGAAAACTAAATGCAACTTAAATTCTGAATTAAATTTTGCTGCTTAAAAAAAATGCCTACTTTCACGTATACACTTCCAGGGGATAAAATAACATAGGAAGCCATGTATCAAAGCTACGATACACAGTAATCACACTATGATTACTAAAGCAGACTTTAATGTACCTGTTGATAATAATCCCCAGATCTCTCATATAACAAGGGCTAGTTAATTTCCCTTGATTACCATCTGCAGAAGAACAGCTTTGCTCCAGTCTTTGTCCTAATAGCGAAATATGCATTTTGATTCACACAGTTCTTGTACGTTTGGAAGCCAA
>NW_008614230.1:11884-17326 GCF_000691845.1 Merops nubicus | reverse complement strand
CTTTCGCAAAATTAACTGAAAAATGTTAACTGAAAGCTAATTTTATTGTCTGGATAGATAAATGAAGAATCAATAGAGAAAGGTATTTCAGACAATTACTCCAGAATCTGTGTGTGATTAAAAAAGGAAAATTATAAGCAAATAAATGGGATTAAATAACATGTAGACTAAAGGAGTGTGCCCATGCTCATACATAGAGAAACAGCATCATAGAAAGCAGTGGCTCTGAAAGGATTCAGATCATGGCAAGCAACACAGGAAGGTCCTTCGTTTTTTTGCTCTGTAGCAGCTGATATCACATGCAATTAATAAAGAGCAACAAAGTAGTTTTTTCTCTGCTTGTGAGGAAACTGATGGTGAATACTCTGTACATTCTGATGTGCATGAATTTTACTTCTAAAATATTAAATCTAGGCTGAGAACTCATTACCAATATTGTTAAAGGTACTGAAGCTATTCCTGCTAAAATGTCCTGCCTAAATCAGTCCAACACTTTCATTTGCTTCCCTCTTTGCCCTAGAGTATTTCACCTTTGCAACTATTCTGAGGCAGTAATTTTGGCATGGAGGTGATAGTTTGATTTCAAGTATTATTTCATATTTTCCTTAAAGTTTGGGGTTTTTTTATTTTTTTTTTTTTTTAAATTTTATTTTTTTTTTCTGGTTTTGTGTATCAGTTACCTGTCCTAAGACTCTCAGTCGGGACCTTAAATCCTTATCAGTGCAAGAAACATTGATTTATGAGTCCATGATAATTTATTGACAGTCTTTATTGGCTAAAAAAAATAACCTTTAACATTTCTTGTAAACATTATTATGGATGTAGATGTTCTGGGATTAGTGCTCAAAGATTTTGTAAAATAGTTGTTAGTCTTTCCAGTGTTCAGAGAAGACACTCCATGTTAAGGAGGACATGCATGCATGAAAATGCTTCAAAGAAGACATGGCATTTTTTATTTGTATGGGATAAGCTACTTGTAGGTCCAGTAACTTAAAAATGAGACAGAAGAATAGGCAAGAAGCTTTGCTTTTATGACATTACTAGAGAAATCTGCAGAAAGAGAAACTAACGTGTGAGTAATATTAGAAAAAGAAAGAAGATAATTTCATTCTGTTTTGTTTGTATTACAAATGCATAATAAGCCTTATAAGGTCTTCACCACATGGTATTGAGATACATTACATATCCATCATTCTATACTCTCACTCAGAATATCACATTTTACTAATTTTTAAGAATTATTATTACAACATACATAGGCAAGATGCCAACAAGTGCTCATTGTGCAAAATCAAACGATTCAGTACTTTAGCTGGAGGAATATGGAAAAACCCCATGCATTTAGCTTTATGCAACCCTGCAAATCAAGCATGCATTTCAAAATTTGTTGAAGAAAAAAATTCCATGAATCAGAGACAGCTTTTGTAACATGTGAAATATTAGTGTTTCTAAAAGAAATGCTGACATTATAACATATAATGGCTCCATTGGGCAATTTTCTAGTGCAACTAATGTATAAATGCTGACTTTCCTGATGTCATCAAAAATTCATTTCATTTTGTTTCACATTTGCTGACATTTAAAGTGCATATATACAAGAATTGATTTCTATTGGTCTTCTAAACAACTTTAAATAAAACTAGTGAAAACTGATTCTATCTCGTTTCCTGACACGTCAATTTAAATACAGTAATTAAGCCAAATTCTTGAAAATTAATGGATACTTGAAGGAAAATTAAAATACATGTTTACCTTGAGATATTCTCAGCCATCTTAGAATGGTAGTCTTAAAATAATAATTAATGACACTAATTTCTGTAGTTACAACTGCATTTAACTTATAAAATGTTTGATTTTAAATAGTCTCATTCTGTGGTTTTTCCAGTGTTTACTTTTGGTTTTCAGAATATTTGATAACACCCTCTATACCTAAATTATGTGCCTCTAAGAAACAACAGGATTTGTATTAGAAAATATTGAAAAATGTCTATCTATTAACAGAAATAAGTATTACAGATATGGTTTTACTTGTTAGATTTTATAAATACTGTGTGTTACTATAGGAAATTGTAATATAACAGAGTTTTTATCCATTTCACTGACTTTCTAGAAAATAATTTTAGAAAGTTTTCAAATTCACTGAGCCAGACCTAAGAGCTTGAGAAATTCCAATTCATCCATCAGGACCACACACAAGAGAAAAACTAATTCTCTTGGTGTGTCATCTGTTTGCAGAGGCAGTAAAATTTGTTTCAGGTTACTATGGCTTTGAACCTATTCTCCTAGTCCAAGAAGAGTCTTACGTTTATTTTCTTTGGAAAGAAAATAAATGAACCCTTTCTATGTGATGCAGTCAAAGTTCAGTAGGACAACATGCCTTTTTTTGGTCTATATAGTCTAACACTCCAAAAATTACCTTCTGTCCTCCGAATACTCTGAATCCTGTCAAACACTAAATAGGTTGAAAAGGTAAATCTGTAGAATATTTTTACACTGCTATATACAGAAGATGGAAGCATTAGTTTAGACATAAAAGAAACATGTAGCTGTAAATCATCTTTTCTTAAATTCTTGGTGTTCCAATAGAATAGATTTCTATTCACGAGATTAGAGTTACTGCATTTTTTTAACACACTGCTCCTAGCTAAAGATCTAGAATTCCAGTTTAAAAAGAATTTTGCTGTTTTACTGCTATAATCATAGAACAGTTTGTGTTTTAACCTGTTCAAAGCAACATTGACTAGAGTTGTATGTCTTCAAAATCAGAGCTGTACAACATGGATTGAATGGATTTAATATGAGAGGAATAACCTCTCAGATTAAATTCCAGTGGGTGATATATTTGATGTAGTGGTGAAAATTGTTTCAGGTTTTTCCTGGGGCCACAATACAGACAGATTTTGTTCTACTAGTATTTTTAATAAGTAGTGGGGGCATCTTTCTTGGAAGCATTAATACAATGGTACACATTTATTCTAATATATTCCTTTTTTCCCTAACTAAAAAAAAAATCTTCCCTGTGACATAATATCTTTTACATAGAGTTGAAATATTTTATTTACAAAAAGAATATTCACCTAAATTTAAGTGTTACATTCAGATTAGGTCTCTGAAGGTTTATGTTTTCTTTTTCCATCACATTGACAGCTTCTTGGCTTTTGTGGGGTAATAGTACTGTCCCAAAACCTTAAGATGAGGAAACAGCCACACTTTGGTCATTTGAGACCCAAGGGACTCTGAAAATACAATCCCTTGTGTTTGACCTTAATTTTTATCTCTTGATTTTATACAATATAAACTAGTTCTCCTGGTTTGAAAATTGGTATCAGACTGACTTGTATATTCTTCACCAATCATTACTAATTTGTTTTTCATTCTCCTGTTTTCAGCTCGTATATCTCTGCTGCATTTTTCTACCATTTTATCTTTCCTATCATTTTTAGTCCTTTTCCTCCTAACCCTAGAAGATCTGCAGCTGTATGCAGAGGTATTTCTTCTGGCTCAGTTGCCTATAAAACTAAAATTTTTGGACACCTTGAAGAATGCTTTGTCTATTTCCACAATCTTCTTTTGGCATCTAAAGTTTATTCTTGGTAGCTACAGTCTCCAAGCTCAGGGAGACTTTTGATAGTGGGGCTGCTCTCACGTTAGTATCAATCAGTTTTTAATATAGTGACAACAAATCCTGTTTTTTTCTGCATGTACTAACATTTCTCTGCATTACTGTTTTCCTATTTCCACTGAGTGACCTAGACATATGTTGCAACTGTGTTTTCCTTTTTAAGCTTCATTTAGACTGGAGCTTATTCTTAAGTATTATTAAATCATATTGACCCTTCCAGTATGTATTCTTAGCCAACTGTTGACAAAAGATTCTGTGGTTAGGCTATCCAATTCTACCAGATATTTAGGCCCCTTTGTTATAGTCTTCCACTCAATACTAAACTAAAACATTGTCCTCTCATCTGTAGAGTGTGAATTTATTTTGTCAATAACCTCTTTCATTTGTTTTTCCTCTTTCTTTTTTTTAGGAGCATTCATTAACATGAATTTCAAGAAATATAAAATAGTATCATAAGAAATGTGACCCCAAGAATGAAAGTTTTAGTGCATTATATCTCGGATTTTAGCAGAGATTTGTTGCTATGCTTTTAAGGCAAACCGTGTGTGCTGACATAGCCAGTTGCAAGTGCATTTGCTGCAGAAAATCTTTCTACTTATTTTTGTTCTTCTCCATATAACACCACTGTCTGCTGACCTGTGGCTTAAATGGAGACAGTTGCAGATGATAGGATTTCATTGCTTGCATGCAGAGGGACTTATTAGAGCTCCTTAAAGAATGAGTGTATTTAGTTTCCATTATGTAACTTACTTCAGAGCATTGAGTCAGAAAATGAAATTACATACTAACTAAAGTAAAGGAAAGAAAAAATCATGGTAGCTAGTACTTCTGGTTCTTTTGGGAAAGAACTTGGGAAAAGTGCTATTAAAAATTGTGCTATATTTGAACTTTTTGAACTACTTCATAGAATTCTGGAGGAATGTATGACTCACATAAGCCATAAATTTTAGCAAATAGTCCAAAAAGTAGAGTTTGTTCTTAAAGACAAAGGTAACTAAATTAAGGTAATTTATTTTCTTACCTGAAACTAGAAAATCTCTACATCCAAATGATTGCACTACAGAGAGATTCATGAAGAAACGCCAAAACTCTTGAGTTGCCTTATCAAACTAGAAAAGAAATGACCAACCTGAAAATAAGCATTTTGTTAGTTTTCAAGACTTCATGCACGTCTAAAATCCTTCAAAAATAAAATGCATATATTTAAAAGAGTTTAATTCAAATTTTTGAGAAAGGAATCCAAATTAATTACTTATAAAACCTGTTTGAATTTGTACAACCTGAAATTCTTTCTTAGAATTCTTTCAACCTATTTGCTACAACGGGTGGGTTTGTGTGAACATATTCTGGAGAAGAAGAGATTGGAAATTCTATGTATTTTTCTGTCTCTGCTTTATTATGCATCATGAAAATGATGCTAAAACAGCATCCAAAGTTCTATTTCTCACAATTTGGAATGGTGCAAAAGTGCAATGTGTTTCTTTTTTTTTTTCATTTTTGAAGGTCACCCAGTGTCATGAAGAATTCAAACTTTTAATTTGAAACATCATAGTTGTTTTAACAAGATTTTAGAATCTTGAGTTTAGTTGGCCCAACCTCAAGTGTCAGTAATTCTTTTCTCTAGGTCTACAGGTCTACTAGACCTTCTTTAGGAAAGTTTCTTCCTAAATAACAGTCACTTCTTGGTGTGAAAAATGCATTGAAAGTACTGTACCAGCAATCTGGTAATCTAACCTTAAAACTCACAGTGTACAGGACCTGACCAGATTATTATTCTTGCTTTCAGACTCCAATTTCAGATATCCACTTTGATAGCAGGA
>NW_008614230.1:0-11841 GCF_000691845.1 Merops nubicus | reverse complement strand
CTCGTTCTGAATGGGAATTCTGCTAAAAAATTAAAAAAAAAAAAAAAAAAAAAAAGAAAGAGAAAAAAATGCACAAACAGACCAAATCTTCCTGCACATACAACTGTGGAGTTTCTGTACAAGTTTGCTTACACATGAAAGGAGACACATTGATTAATTTCACAGTTTAAAGAATACTAATATTTTTGCAATTATATACAGGTTTTTATCTCAATATACTTTTATATATTTTTTTTTTTACAAAAGTGTCCTCTTTGTGCACTTGTCAGGCCAACAGATGAAGCCCTCTTCCCTTTCATCCCTATCTTTCCTGCAGCACTAATGAAAGAAAATATCATAGGGCTAGAAGAGAAGTTTTGACTTGAGTAAGACTATTCACATTCTTATCCCTTAAAACAATGGGAAAATCAATAAGATGAGGGAAAGAAATAACACTGAACATAATCTTTAGGCAATGATAGCTCCCATATGAAAAGAAGAGGATTCCCCTGGTCTCTCAGGGTGAGACCCTCTATCCTGTCATGGGGTGTCAGGTGGTCACCAGCCACCTCATTGAGATGTGAGGAGCACAGGGAACTGGAGACAGAGCTGGAGACATCCTTCAGTGCTGCCCTGGAATCTGCTTTAGCAGGACCTTCACAGGTCCCTTCCAACCCTTGCCATTCTCAGATTCTGTGATTCTGTGAGCTGTGAGCTCTACCATATCAAGATAGCAAGAGAGGGAGACTACTGCAAAGTGGTGGGTATCAATAACCCTCTTCCATTAACCCTCCCTTGACCCTTAAGAGTGGTCAATAAAGAAAAAGATGTTATTAATGAGAGTAGGAGGCAAACAAACAGCTAAGAAAATAATTAACCTAACAGACAGTGTGGAAACAGAGAACAAATGGGATATTTTTATGAGGCTAGGAAACCAAACAAAGGCATAATTATTCCTGGAAGATGGTATGAAATCGAGGTAAGAGAAAAGCATTGAAATGTCAACTCACTTTGAAATATGTGTATAACACATTCAAGTAAAGATGATCATATAGAGTATACAGGAAGTAATTTAAGTAGATGTAATAGAAGTCTTAATGTTTTGGGTCAAAACTCTTTGAGGGAGAACTGTGATAAAGTTTCTATCTGCTTCTAATTCTCAAGCCTTAATCTAATTATTTCAGTTATATCAGACAATAACTATTGAAAGCAGTTATGCCATTATGAGTGATTCAGACAAACCACTTGGGTAATTACTTGTGGAAATAGAAAAGATTAGTAAAAGAACTGTTAGTATAAGAACTGTGAATTAGAGAAGAAATTAAGGTAGAGTTGGCAACTGAGTGTTCTGAAAGGATAGTGTGTCAAAAGGATCTCATAGTAAATTTCACAGGGGCTCTAACTGCTGAACATCATTTGCCTTTTCCATTTAGACTCTGGCACACAAGCTGGAGTTTTTGTAGGTACACTGTGTAGTGGCACAAAACTGGGAAGAACAATTCGTGCAGGAAGGATTAAAAAATTATACAAGAAAAACTGAATGCTTTTGGAAAGGGAGAAATAAAATGGGGCGACATTTAGGAACAGAAGTTAAAATGCCTATGTATCTTGTACTTAGAGGCTAACTAAGGTTTTTCTCCTATGGAATGAATGAACAAAAAAAAAAAAACCTGTGAATACTATCTGACCCAATGTGAGAAAACAAGTATGACCCTACATTTCACAATCCCCATATAGACAACAGGGTTACAAAAGCTCTAATTCGCTTTAGGCTGTAGCTTGATAAATTGAGGAGTAAAATATGTGATATGGTTGATGGCTGCTCTGTGAGACCAGGCTCTGTGATCCAGACAATTGTTCTGGAACAGCAGTTCATTCTTACAGTGTCTTACTTGACTGATCTTCTTTTGCACATCTCTGTGCCATAGTCATTGCAGGGAGCCAGGGTTACTTCAGGTGTATTTTGTTCAATGACAATGACTGTCATTGTTTGATGACACTCCTTGGAAAAAAATAGAGCTTTAACCAGGTGACTACATGGCTTATGACAACATTTTCTTAAATTATTCACTTTGAAAATGTATTCCTATGAAATAGTGCCCTTGTCTAGCAACTACCGTAGATAATATTTTGCTGGCATAGTAGGATGATGTACTGTGTGGGGGGAGGGGGCTTGGCCAGGAAGACCAAGGCAACGGAATTGGCGCGAGAATGGGAAGGCTTAAAACCTGGGGCAACAGCTGTTGGTTGGGTTTCCTTAGGCTGCTGCTGCTGGGAGAAACACACAGCTCCTGTCTTTCGTGCTCGCAGGCCCCCCATGGCGTGGTTTCACCCATTTCTCTCAGCAAGCAAGTAATCCTTCGGGGAGGTGGTGGGAGGAAGTTGTTTTCACTTTTTTTTTTGTGTTATTTTTTCAGAAAGACTGAAGGGCCAGAAGTGCTTCCAGGAGAGAGGGAAGGAGAGAGAGACAGTTCTTCCTACCCTTCCCCCTGTTCTTTCAGCTAGCCATCTAGTAGACAGAGCAGCTCTCTTTTCTTGTGGTTTTTTTTTTTGTTTTTTTTTTTTTTTTTCCCCTTTGTGTTGTTTTCCCTGCTTGTCACGTGTTTTTCTGTGTAATTTTGGGGTCCCTTTGGGGTATCCCACCTTCCCCTGTTCAACCCTCTGCAATAAACTGTTCATTTGCTGCTAATTTTGTTCAGTTTTCCATCACCTTTATTGAACCTGCCCCTGAACGATAAAAAGTAGCTTAAACCACCACATTTTCAATTGGAGCCCAAAGTGGGGTGTGACGGAACACTAACAGAATTAGCACCAGGTTTTAGGTCATTCCTCTATGAGAAGACTAGGTTAGAGCTTATGTACAATTTTGCTGCATCAAATATCTAGAAGCACAGATAATGATCTGCAGAGATCTCAGAAGAAAAGCAGAACCTCATCAAAGCTCCAGGCTTTTTTTTCAGGAGACAAACACTGCATATTGAGAAACAGGCTTTTGGCCCTAAACATAGAATTTACTTAAGTAATGTTCTAGTTCACCCACAAAGAATGTAATGCACTGAGATTTTTCAGCTACTAATGTGAATCAGCAACTGAAAAAATAATACCATCACAAATCGAAATTAATCTGGTTTTGTGTGGTCATGGGGTGGGTTCTTTGGTCCTGAACTTTAACATGTTTCTGTAGTGGTTTGATCCTAGCTAGGTGCCAGTTGCTCACCAAAGCTGCTCAACCACTCCTCCTCCTCAGATCTACAGGGGAGAGAAAATACAACACAATGTTTGTGTGTTGGTGGGGACAGGGACAGATCCTTCACCAATTACTATCATAGGCAAAACAGACCTGACAGAAGGAAATTGGTTTCATTTATTACCAATCAAATTAGAATAGGATAATGTGAAATGAACCCAAATCTTAAAAAGCCTCCCCCATCCTGTTATGGTGTAGTGTCCTCCATGGGCTGTAGGTGAACATCTGCTCCACTGTTAACCTCCATGGGCTGCATGCAGTGGGGCAGCCTGCCTCACCACGGGCTGCAGGGACATCTCTGCTCCACCCCTGGAGCACCTCCTCTTCCTCTTCCTCCTCCCCCTTCACTGATTTTGGTGTCTCCAGAGCTCTTTCTCTCACATATTCTCACTCTACTCTTGCTGTAGTTTCTGCTACACAGTGTTTTTTTTCCCATTCTTAAATCTGTTATCCCACAGGCACCACCACTGTTCCTGATGGGAATCAGTCAGTGCCCAGTCCATCCTGGAGCCATCTGGCACTGACTTTATTGGACACAGGTGAAGCTTCTGGCAGCTTCTCACAGAAGCCACCCCTGCAGTTTCCCCACTACCAAAACCCTGCCACTCTAACCTATACAGTTGTATATACACGGTGATGAAAATCTTTCTCTAAAATATACAGAGATCCTCTTTGCAGCTCTCCCAGTAGCTTCTCTGATCTTTATTAATTCATAAAAGTGACTGACAAATTTCAAGAGGCATACAGCATCATGAGGTTTAATGTGTCAACTGCCTTGCTGCTTGCTGGGGTGAGAATTCAGATTAGACTCTGGATCTTCAGGTGAGCCACAAAAATCAACGTGGTCCATGTGGCCTTTTGAGTTATTAATAAATAGACTAATTTTTATGATATTACAGATTTTTAGCATCAAAATTCACATTCAAAATTTCCATTATGTTTGGTAGCTAACATACCAACTCGAATTTGTATTATATGTACAATGTGCAGTGTTTAAAGACAGTTGCTAGATAAACAGCTTTTAGTTTATAACTATTCTTAAAAAAAATAACTGGAAAAAAGTCTTACCTTGTACCTTGCAAAGCATTTCTGAGCACATTACTTTTCAGATTATTGAAATCAAATGGTGTACTTCTGACATATAATTAAAATATTCTTCATAGCGTTATCATACAGACTGTTCTTTTCAACCATTACCATAAATTACAGTGCTATAAAGCAAGGATTAAAATGTGCACAGTTTTCTGCTTAAAATGTAGCATTACAATTATTCTCTATTACATTTCTAAATAAGTGTCAAAATTTTAAATTTACATATATACTAAGGTACATGGAAGAAACAAGGGTGAAGTGTGGGGTTACAGATACAAAGAATAAGTTTGGTTTTGTTAACTGGCTTGTTAATTCAGACTCCTTAGGGTCTGTTTCTTTAGGGAAAACCACAGTGCTATGTAGATATTTGTAGATGTATGTGAAAGTGTTTTTCTTTCTGTCTGAGGAATTACAGATCTGAAGCCAGGCTGATGACCAGTGAGAGCACTGAGCACACCATTTATGGATTTATTTTACGGGACATCCCTGCACCACTTCCTGGAAGATGCTGTTATGAGCTGAGGATAACTCTTGTGCAGTTCCTAAATATCAATAGGTGCTTCTCTGCTCAGCTTGCCTGAAATTTCTGTAGTTCTGGGCTGGAAATCAGTATTTAAGTCAGGTGTAGAATACCCAGTGGATGTGAGGTCTATGTTGGTATGAACTCCAAGGTCTTCTAGCCTTGGTATCAGCCATATGGTGAAGATTTAGGGCAGATGTGACAACCAATGGTGCTTCAGACACCTGAACTTCAGTCAGGCATGGACCTGGATGGGTGCAGGCATACACTTAGCTCAACCACAGGACTAAAACGTGCCCTGGATGCATCCTGGACCATCCCTGGGTGTCTAAACAGCTGGAAGTTGTGCCTAAAAGACAGTAAATATGGGAAGTTAATATTTAAACAGTTTTAGTGTCAAAAACATAGAGAGTCAAGTCAATGAAGGAGAAACTATAAATTCAGACACTTTTCACATTTTGTGCTTACTATTTAAATTGTGGATGTCTTGTGACTTCTGTATTTGTGCAATGCTTAGGGAAACAAGTGTCAAACTCTTCTGAGACATTCAGTCTGTATAAAACTTTATAGCATTTGGAGCCCTCAACTCTTGGACTAGTAAATCATCCAACACTTTCATACTGAAACAAGACCTAGACATGCACTGGCACCTCACACCTTTGTGAATATGGAAAAAAATTGCTGAAACCCCAAAACTGTTCGAGTTGGGTGAAGAACCAAGACAAACTCTGGTCCCAGTGACAGTGTAATTGTCTCAAGAATCGAGTGTAAGGCACACTATGCAGTGCTCTAGCATTTCTGCATAAATGTAGCCTTCAGCAATACAGCCTATTAATAATAATAATGAACACTGCACGACCAATGGAATAACAGGCATATCAACTTGATTAAGCAGTGGGAGAAAACAATGCAGAGGAAATGCAAAGTAGTTATATATTTGTGTCATAGTTTTATATATATCAGATAACAATAAATACATCGATTTAAATATTTGTCTGTAGATGTGTGTTTCTGTAGAGATATATACGTACATGCATACATAGAGCCTTAGTGGTGCTTATCACTATAGTTTGAGCCCCTCATACATATTAATGAATTTAGTCACAAAATATCCTCGGGAAATAGAGAATTATTATTATCATATAAAAAGAAGAAAATACATTGCAGCATGGAGTAAAGAGCAGGAAAAGACCGTGCTACAAAACCTAGTAGAGGTAACCAAAAAGAAGTTTCCACTGAGGTTTTAAGATTAAAACCAAAAATCGTTAAAGTGCAGTAATTAAGCATTACAAAACAATAGACCTCTGAAGAAAATAGGAAGGGCAATTTTTGACAGTGGAGGGAGTCGTTGCAATATTTAAGATTCTGCACGCAGCTATTTGTATCTCAGGATTATCCAGTGTATATAGCTCAGTATATTTTCTTGGAAGCACATCATAAGTTTTAAGTGTTAGTAGGAAATGTGAATAAATATTTGTAATAATATCAAGCTTATATATTCATGCTTTCACAGCACAAAGGCGCTATAAATCTGGCAGCTAGCAGTCTCCTATCTAGATGTTTTCAGTTTATTGCAGACACTCCTACACCCCTCCAAAACATGGCCAGTTTATTTAGAAGTCCTGGTGCTTTGAAAGTTACATTAGTTTAAGAAATAACTAAGGACCCCTAAACAATACTTAAGGTCTTGATAGAATTTAGAGGTATCTCAAAATACCTGAAATGTTTTACAAATATTTCAAGGTATGAGCATTTCTTTGGTCATTTTGTATACACATTTTGGTTGAACGTATCTTTAGTGTGGGGTGTTTCTAGTCCCTGCAGCCCTTTACTCTAATAATCAGATTCAAGATACTTCTAATTATAAACTCTTCAGCCCAATTTTCTGTCTTCAAGAACTTGTACAAAAAAAAAAACAAACAAACCTTTTCCATGCTTGTTGCAGTTCACATTAGTTTTTAAATTTTTAGTTGCCATCTAGGGTGCTACATAATAAACTCTTAGGTTTAAACCTATATCCTTATGCCTTAAGAGTTCACAGAGATATACTTGCAAAGACACATCTTTCATATTTAGCACACATATTTCTAAAAATCCAGTAACCTTACAGAGATTTTTTTCATTGGCGTTAGAGTTGTTTTACTTTTATTCCTTTCCCAGCATAGAAAGTGGATTTTCAGCTTTCTCATTGTGACATTGTCAAAATCAACAGTAGAAGCAGCTGTAAAGCAATTTCATAGAAGTTAACATTTTAAGCATGAATTGGATTCAGGTTGAACCTGTTACATGCTGTGTCTTTTTCTGTTGACTCACTTTTAACTTCAAAGAACTTGACTGCACCATATGTATTTTGTAAGTACCCTGTAAAATTGCATATTTTTAAAGTGCCAAATAAAATACCTTCTAGTGTCTTTGTTATCCAAAGCAGTGGAAATATCCCAGTGAACTTCTTGCTGCTGCAGAGGTTCTCTGCTTTGAGCAAGTGGACATGCAGATGCCACCATGAAATTTGGGGAGGCTAAGATGTGCATCTACAGTTGGTAAGTGCCTCAGGGTTTCAAATTCAGCCACAGTGATGCCAAGTCATGGAGTGATGCCCTCTTAGGTGTGGGTAAAATTGACAGAAATGGTATGTGAAGGCAGGTGCAACGTTTAAGCATTTGTGAAACAATGCTTTCAAATCCCTACAGGAAACAGAACACATATCCACATGCAGGTACATATATATCCTTTCTGATTTGTAGTCATGGTAATTGTATGACTTGAAAATGTACCTCTAGACATATTTCCTGTGTAACTTTAGCTATGGCTGTATATTATTTTGTAATATAACTTGTCGTCCTACTTGATTCAGTATCAGTCAGCTACTTCCAGATTTCTAGAAAAATCCTTCATGGACTGAATTTCTGGTAGACTGGCATTCACCTTAACACTTGTTGCATACTAAAAGAAAGAGAATGAAAAATTTATACCTTGTGAAAGAGAGATTAGAGAGAACAATGATACTGAGGTACTACTGGAAAGACAGAGGTAGTTGTTATTCCAGAGCGATGAGGATCAAGACTATACTTTCTGCCATATAATTTACTATAATTTGCAAGTCTTTTGTGTTTCCTACCCATTTTTATTTATAGTTATGCTGATCAGCAGTATAATTTCTTTTCACTGAACTTTTTTTTTATAGCAGTGAAATATGATTCCTACATCTAGTAGTTTTTGGGAAAAAAAAATATTCAGCAAGGAAGGCAGAAAGAGAAATCAGACTGTATTTATAAATTAACTTAATGGTATTTATTTTTACCTACAAAAACATATGTGAAAAACTGAAAATATTGGGATAATATTTTCCTGATGTGTGAAAATGCATGCATCTTTTTCTCATTAAGAATAATTACTGTGGCATAGGACTAAACTCTGTTGCCCCATAGCTACTACTACTTGTCCCTAAGTCAGTTTCAAAGGAGCTGAGATAATGCTACACTGTCCTCCAGTCACGGACATTTTTTAAAGTTCCTTTGCATACCAAGTTCTCTGAACTTATATTTGAAGGCTCTTTCTGTAGTGGGAAGAATGTTCTCAAAGAATTAACAGGTTCCAGGGAACAGGACAGGCATACAGGTCTTTCCACTCCTGGAATCCTGGTTTGAGACAGAGAAGTGGTGACTGCTACCTAACAGTGTCATCTCCTCCTGGGACTTGAATTTTGTACATATACATATCATAATATAGATAGAGGGTAGGTAGGTAGGTAGAGAGAGAGAGATATGGAAGGATGGATGGATGGATGGATGGATGGATAGATAGATAGATGACAAGAAATCTACAAAGTCCAGGACCGTTAATTAAGGAAGTATTATATATATAGTGCATGGGTATTTTGTGTGTATATATATATATATATATATATGTAAGGCAGGAAGGCTACAGAATCCAAGACTGTTCATTATTCATAATTTTTAATTGTTTCTCATCTCACAAAACTTTGCATTACCAAAAAGGTATCTCCCTTGCTGTGATGCTGACCTTGCCCTCCTTCACCATGCAGTTTGTTACCACTGCTCCCTGACATCTTGCAGTCTCATCTTGCTTATAACTTAATAAAAAAAACCTGCTTGTTTTCATCACATATTTTCACAATGGTCTGGAAGACAACCTTCATGTCTGTCAGAATATTAAATTGCTTTACCCTCTATATCTGTGCCAGCAGAGACTGTAAACTACTAAACTACTAAAGCAGTAAACTACTAAAATCCCATCTAGGTCTTAAATGATTTTTACTCCAGTTGGTAAAAAGTGCTGTGACCCATTTAACCATGTCTTAACTTACAGAAATGACAGGGTAGAATTGTTTAGGCAACCCGAGTATTATTTTGAAAACGCACTTTATTGTGTGAAATTTCCTTAGTTACCCTTAAGAAAATTTTCTCTGGAAAGTGCCTGTATCTGAGCAGATATAAAATTAAACAATAATTCTAGCACTTAGCAGTAAGCTGTAAAAACAAAATAAAAGTATTATTGAAAGAATAGATCTACAGAAATCTGAGCTTTTTATACTCAGGCACAAGCTATGCATGAACTGGATCAAACTTTTTCAGATAAATATTTTTCATTATGAAGATAACATATTTTCACTAGTGCATTCTATGGGAGTTGTGCAATTACATGTTTGAAAAGACCCACAGGAAAAGAAGGGTTCCAGATCTGTGGGAAACTAGAGCAACGTACATTAAGAAAAAATTTTTGTATGTGTCTCTCTATAAATATTAATTTTGAATGTAATTCCTTGATTTACTCAATGATCAAAAAATTGTTATTCTTAAGATGAAATCTTAGACAGCTGAGGAAAGGGATAGAATTCTGTCCTGATCTCACTAAGATGTCTGGATACTCAAGTTCAAGTGGTAGTTTTGCAACAACTCATCTAGATTCCAGTGAGAACAGCATCACTTGTTTTACATCTTTTTGTAAGAAAAGAGCTAAAGAAGATAGAAGATTAGTTCTTAACAGCTGTGAATATTTACAAGAGTAAGATATTGAACTTTGTATTTTTCAGGAAACTTCATTGGTTTTGTTTTTCATTTTAAATCCACAAATACAAATAACTATCCATATACAAAAACATGCTCATACATAAATAAGTATGTATGAAAGCACTTATTTTTATTACGATTCTTTTTCTCTACACAATTAACATAGATTCTGTAGGTTAGTACATACTGTCAACTGAAAAAAACAATGATTTTTTGAGACATGCTTGAGGATTATCAGTTTTGGAACATTGTTTTCTAAATTATCCCCCTAATAAGGAACCTTATTTGCAATAATTCTAATAGCTTATTAATATTTACTTTATGTTAAATTTTTTTCACAGCCAATGCCTGACAGAATAAGAAAAGTTACACAAATTCATGGATATGTAAAGCTTGTGCTTATGACCCTATGTTCTTGCTGCTTCTTGTGAGACATTTATGAGATTTATGAAAAGCAAAAAGGAAATTATTAGTTTTCTCATATTCTGGAGAACTTATTCTGCATGATAACACACTCTTGTTGCTTTATAACCAGGCATTCAGAGTGAAGCCATGAGCAATAGCATTCAAGCCTGTGATTTAGCTAAAGAACAAAGGTCAAAAGAGGCACCTAAGAGAAACAGGAATTATAACTTCTTCTTTTATATTGTATACCTAAATGTCAGTATCAACATTCTTCATACCATGTTTTCTGAAAAAATATCCTTGGGCAAACCTTTTTCAGGTTCCCTGTAAGGATGTTTAACCTCGTGATGGCTTCTTGCCCTTGATGATGCAATGGTCCTGGACCAGCACTGTAGTTTCCCTGTTTAGGGGAAGCAGAGGGTTTGCTATATCTTTCTTTACCAAATGAAGGAAATGGCTCCATTCACGTGAATTCTGAACTGTGAGTATGAACTGGGTGTATGAAACTTCAACTAAGCTGATGAAATACGTGATTTGTACAGGTAGTGAATATATGCTGAAGAATATAAGGATATGTGTAATGTGGAATTCAGTTTGTGTGAAGTGTTAAGGGAATAAATAATACACAAATAAGTTATAAATGCTTATCATGTTTTTAAAGAGGAATAAAATAAAAGGAAGGATTTTTGCAATTACTTACAGACATTATTACCTTACTTTTGGAAGCGACATGACTTAAGTGCTCTCTCATTCTCATGTCAGTCAGTGAGGCATGCAGCTGTGGTGACGATCAGCCTTCTCCCTGAGTGCTGGATCGAAGTGCACAGGGCAGTCCCTGGAGCCAGGGAAATCAGAGGTGGAGAAGAGAGCCCCACTGTGAGGTGGGAGCTCTACCAAGGGATGCTGATGCAGCTTGGGCATTACCAGGATCAACTGTAGGAGGTGTGAATGGCTCTAGAGAGTGCCAGTAGCACTGCAGCTGACTTCTGAATCAAGACAATAAAGACTATTGTAGCAATCTTTGGGTCAACAGAAACTGGTTCTTATGGGTGACTTCAACTACACAGACATTTGTTGAATGTATTTGAATATATTTGAGCATAACTGAAGTGTGCAGCGAATCACATGTCATCCATCAAGTTCCTGGAATGCTCAGAGGACTGCTTCCAACTACAAATCATAGAATCATAGAATCATTTAGGTTGGCAGGGACATCCAAGATCATCAAGTCCAACCACCAAACCGCCAGGGCTGCAAAGTCCTCTGCCAAAACAGATCAGAATCTGTCAGGGTTGGAAGGGACCACAAGGATCACCCAGTTCCAACCCCTCTGCCATGAGCAGGGACACCTCCCACTAGATCAGGCTGCCCAGAGCCTCATCCAGCCTGGCCTTAAAGACCCCCAGGTGTAAATGAGGAACGAGGCACTGCAGGACTTGCTACTCATAAACCAAGAAAATCTACTTTGAAATATATGTCTTGGTTTGAGACAAGATATATGGACGTGTATGTATGATGTATGTGGGAATATCAGCTCCACATTGGTGGTTAGACTCCCTGGCTAAACG
>NW_008614229.1:1472-7454 GCF_000691845.1 Merops nubicus | reverse complement strand
ATTTTCATCCCTTGGTTCGTGACACCCAGTCACCTCAAGGTCTGGGAACTTCTCAGAACATGTTTCATTACTAGGCAGAGGCACCTAGCCATTGAGCTGCCATGCTGCTCAGTGACTCTTCTGGGCTCACATGGGCATCTGGGCAAGCACTAGCTGACCATGTCATGCTCTTACATAGCAATTAAGAGGGAAAGAAGTCAAAAGGCCTCAGTAGCTATTACTTGTTTACTGATATTTTATTTCCAAAGATTGGTTTTTTACATTACTATATTTTTGCCTCTGCTTCACCCATGATGCTGAATCTAAACCAAACAATAATCATAAAAATTACCTACTGAGTCATGCAATATCACCTGCTGTATCAGCTGTGCAAGGTTCTTTTCAGTGGTGTTAACAGTGCAATGGAACACAGTGTCTGGAAATGGCTTTGACTTTATAGACACAGAGAGGATGCAATTGCTTCATTCAGTAATGAACAGTTGAGCTGACCTGTTAATTGGAATTTACACTAATTTATTAAAAGTAATGTTGGAAATAATGTAGGTGAATCTGTGTAAAGCACTGCCTGTCATACTGCTGCTGTTGTTCTTGCATGAATTCAGTGCTGGAACTGACCCAATCAGTTGCTCAATTCTTTTTGTGACCCTGGAGCAAGAAAAGAGTATCTCCAGCGCTTTATTTGCCTGCCTGAAACTTGCAATTCATCTCATTTGATCTCAGTCTTGATACGATCAATCACTTTCTGCTTTCTAAGTGCCTACAGCAAGGACCTGTGTTCTCCCCTGTTACTGTCTGCAGGTTTTACGTTCTTCTTCTCTCATTGTTTGTTTTTCTTGATTAATAAAATTAATGCTGTTTTTGGTCTTGTCCTTCTCCAGTAGAGCACTGCAAGACACCAGCCTTGAACTGCTCCTTTCCTTGATCCCTCTCATGTGCTCTGTTACTGGCTGTAGCTTTGGTTATGCCTCCGGGGGCAGATAAGGTTAATCTGAATCTTCTGGTTCTTTCTCCAGCATCTTCACTGTCCTTGTACTGTGCTGCTCTGTATCTCCACTCTGCTGACACTGGCCTGTGTTCTGGATCAAAGCAGTATTTTTTTTTGTGTTGCATCTCTTTTCCCTTTAACTGTCACAAAATTCTGATGTGGTACCGGAGTTTTAATTCTCCCAGTTTCTTCCATACCTCTAACTCTTACAATTTACAGGAACACCTTTTTTAGAGCTTTCTCATCACTCCAAATTGTTCTTCCTTTTGTGTCTGCCTATTCAACAGCTCCTGAACAGAGCCAGTGGAGATGATTATGGTGACTGTCTCTCCACTGCAGGCTTTGCCCTGATGTCAGTGTTCCCCCTTAGCAGTTGTCCTCTGTTGTAAGTACATGGTCAGGGCAGGGTCACATGAGGCTGAGTTAAATATTACACTCTCTTCCAGAGAAATGACGCCAAATTATCTGCAGTCCTTTCTTTCCCAGAACAGTGTTGTCATAGTTGTGTTTGTCCTCTCTGCAGATGCATTGGCCTCTTCCCTTTCCTGGAAGCTGTTGAGGAGATCCAGTGCATCCCAGGTTTACGCAGACCAACTAACCACAGAAACTGCAATAAAGTAGGGGCTCACTGGGAAACTCTGCTCAATATTAGCTTTGGGTGTTAAAACACTAAAGGGAAAATATTAATGATGATCTTTGTGATAATTATCAAAAAGTTTCCTAAGAAAATTCTCACTGATTTTGGTCAGACTTATAGTTGTCTTTCAGTTTAGGTTCATAAATTGCTCACCTCATTATAGTCACATCGAGTTAATTTTTAATGGTATTTAGGCATAGATTTCTAAAGGTATCTTGGTGTCTCCTCTCCAATACAATTAAAATCCTGCCATGTGTCATTTTGCATCTTTTGAAGAGTTTGGATACCTCAGAAACCTGCCCACCAGACAGTAAATATGAGTGAATAACATTTTATATTTTAAATTTCCCCCCCTTTTTTTTTTTCCAAGAAGCACTTTGCCATAAATAAAAATAACACTTCATTTTTTTTCAGTAACACTAGTTTTTTTTTTTTTTTTCTGCCTCACAAATGTGTCTAAACAGTTAGAAGAAAAGTACTGTGCACGTTTATTTACTTTCTTGCAGTTTTTATTTTTTAGATTATGAATTTACATTTTCACCAAAAAGCTGCAAAGAAATCAGTGCAGTTCTAAGGCACTATTTGAAAAATTCCTTCTTAAAACTTGCATTTTGGGTTTTTACCATACTTAAAAGAGAAGCACAAGGAATTTTACAATAGAAACCATGTGATTTGTGTTTCTAAAAGGTGTAGCTAGTTTCTGTAAACAATATCTGGAAAGGAGCTTAAGGCAATAGAACCATTAAATTTCAAAAAATAGTGCTTACTGCTGGCACATATGTTTAATACCTTGATATGTGGAATCACAGCTTTGATTCTATTTCTGAATTTGACTGGATTTCACTAACATTTCACCTTCAACAGGACAAGAGATTCATAAATCTAGTTAATATGTGACAATTTGGCCTAATCTGTTACGTTACCTGATTAATAAATGGGTTTCTTTCTGCATTTAGTATTTATTGTTCAATTACAGAAATGGGAGAAGTAAGTCTGAAGAAAATAAGTGAGCGTTTTCACCTGCATTGAGAAATGGCATAACTCACAACATTTTTGGATTTCTCATTAAATGGACAAGAGATTCTGGTGACAAATTATCTGAGGAGTCGTGTTACCTTGGCTAGCTAATTGACCTGGTCAGATATGGTAATTTCTTTATTTTGTTATGGCACTAGATATCAGGCCAGAAAGGAAATGAAATTCCTAATGAATATTAAAACTACTTTTTAAAGAGATTCTAACTGAAATATTCACCTTTCCTTCTCTTCACACTACTAAGAAAAACTCAGCAGCATTAGCTTCTACTCAGCTTGCTTTTCTTTTAGAAGTTGTTCATGTGATTTTGAGGGAGGAGGATGAAGGACTGGGTATTAGAGGGAAAATCACATCTTCACTGGATGAGCTTTGACTTTTGATCTCCCTGCAATGATAAGAAAATGTTAGTGTTTGATATTTAATGGGATTTGTACCCAACTTGAAACTCTTCTCATCATCAAATTTATAACATTAAGCCCTTTCTGTACAGAAGACAAAAAAAAGATGTCATTTGATCTGCCACTATAGATAACTTCACCAAGAGCAAGCCAGATGTATTTAGAAAATTAAATCAAATTTAAAGTCAAAACAGTATGGATTTTAGGGCCAGATGGCTGCTTACTGAGTTTTTAAAGGGCAGAATGACAAATCTGTCTATTCAAGTGATGCTCATTATGAAGGATTTATTTTTTTCTTAAGTTTAAATAAGCAAGCAAGTTTGTGAATGTTTCATTTGTGTTATAGACTGGCAAACTTTTCTGAAAAGATTACCAAGCACTGGAACAAATGGTTGAATCACCATCCCTAGACACATTTAAAAGTCGTGTGGATACGGTATTTAGGGACATGGTTTACCAGTGGATTTGGTAGAGTTAGGTTAGTGGTCGGACTCGATCTTAAAGATCTTCCTAACCTAAATGATTCTATAGTTTTATGAATCTGTGTTTATATTTAGTGGGAAAGTCACAATACATGAATAAAATGCTGTCTGTAGAAGACAGGTATGAGGACCTAACAGGTTCCAGAATCTTGTATTTGAGGCTGATTAACTCCTTTGCTCTAGGAGAACAATTTGAAAAGGTGACTCTGTGGATTTCATTTGTCTTTTCCTGCATGGTTCCAGAGCCACATTCTGACACTGAAGAATCCTAGAATAATTTAGATTAGGAAAGACCTTTAACATCATTGAGTCCAGCCATTAATCTAAAACTGCCAAGTCCACCACGAAACCATGTCTCTAAGCACCACACCTACATGTCTTTTTAATACCTCCAGGGATGGTGACTGAAACACTCTTTTGGGCAGACTTGTCCAATACTCAACAACCCTTTGATGAAGACATTTTTCCTAATATCCAATCTAAACCTCCCCCGGCACAACATTTCCACTTGTCCTATCACTTGTTACTTAGAAGAAGAGACAGACCCCCAGCTCACTGCAACCTCCTTTCAGGTACTTTTACAGAGCAATGAGGTCTCCCCTCAGCCTCCTCTTCTCCAGGCTAAACAACTCCACTTCCCACAGCCACCCCTCATAAGATTTTTTCGCTCGACCCTTCACCAGCTTTTTTTGCCTTTCTTTGAAAGTGCTCCAACACTTCAACATCCTTCTTGTAGTAAGGGGGCCAAAACTGAACACAGCATTTGGCTTGTGGCCTCACCATTGCTGAGTACAGAGGGATGATCAGGACTTCCTTAGTCCTGTCGGCCACAATATTTCTGACCCAACTCAAGGTGCTGTTTGCCTTCTTAGCCAGCAGGGCACAATGATGGCTCACATTTAGTTGACTGTTGGCCAGTACCCCCAGGCCCTTTTCTGCCTTGCAGCTTTACATCCACCCTTCACCAAGCCTGTAGTGTTGCATAGGGTTGTTGTGACCCAAGTGCAGGGCCTGGCACTGATCTTGTTGAACCTCATACTATTTGCCTTGACTCATTGATCCATCCTGTCCAGACCTGTAGAGCCTTTCCTATCCTCAAAGAGATCAACATTTCTGCCCAAGTTGGTGTAATCTGCAAAGTTACAGAGGGTGACCTTGATTTTCTCATCCACATCTCTGATAAAGATGTTAAAGAGAACAGGCGCCAGTACTGAGCTCTGGGGAACACCACTTGTGACTGCTGCTGACTGCATTTGACTCCATTCACCACATTCTTTGACAGACAAAGTATCTCACCACAAAATTGGAAATCCCTCTAATTAGTCAGATTTCTGTTCAAACACACTGAGTTATCCTTTTATAGGGCTGGAGCAGGGCCAATGACAAGAGAGACACATCCCAGCTTATTTTTTTAAGTTAATCTGTAAAAGTGAAAAAATAGGCATGTAACATTGAAAGTGACTTTTGTGAGCTGTATCCTCTCTGTTCTGCTTGGTAAGTGGCTTTGAGCAAGACTGCCCTGATCACATAAATTATCTGAGTGATTGGTAACAAAAAGCCAGGACAGCAATAAATACAGATGGATGAAATAGCTGACAACAGAAATGTACTTCTAAAAGAGTTCCTCACATTCCTACCCTGAGTTTTACAATTGTTCAGTTTTCTCCACAAAGAGATTTTTGAAGAATGTGCGTTATTTCAGATGTTGCTATCTGGATAGCTGTAGACAATTTTCTGCCCTTTAACAGTGGTCATTGATGATTGCATCTGATTAGACATCAGATGAAACTGTTGCATTAGGTATGTGGCTTGATGTATGGCAATCTATTTTTTCTGCTGACCGAAAGCCCACTGATGCATATTTAGTATGCAGATAATAAATACAAGTACAAATCAGTAGCAGAGACCTAAAGTAATACTGTTTTGTAAGATATTGATATATCTTGTAAACATATGTCAAAAAACTGTGTTAAAAAGTACATTGGAAAACTATAAAGGAACTAGTTAAAATACAAAGGTTAGTTTTATGTATGCTATAAATATTCAACAGTTTCCTTCTTTTTTCCAACTGGTTTTAAATTCTGAGTCTCACTTAACTCTCTGTTTTTAAATTAATTGTAATCCATTCCAAGAGGACTATTAGCTTTATTTGAACCACTCTATAAGCTGAATGCAAAATTATCATATCTTAGAATCATAGAATGGTTTGTACTGGAAGGGACATTAAAGATTGTGTAGTCCAACCCTCCTGCTTTATGCAGCGACACTCCACTAGATCAGATTGCTCAGAGCCTCATGCAACTTCAATGAGGTTGTAGGAACAGCAGTTTGTTTTCAATTGGAAGATATGTTTTTGTGTGGAAGAAAGTTGTTTCAACAGGATATACTGATTTGCCGCAGTTTCTCAGGGTTTAACTCTGGCCAGCATCTAAGTACCACACAGCT
>NW_008614229.1:272-1442 GCF_000691845.1 Merops nubicus | reverse complement strand
ATTAGGAGGGTAAAAATTAGAAAAAAACCACTTAGTTTGAGATAACAACAGTTTAATAATTAAAAATAAATAATAATACTACTAGCAATAAAAAAAGAAAAAAAAAATGACAAAGAGAAAAATAAAACCCCAGACAGATGAGCAATGCAAATTACTTATCAGTGTAATTTCTTTAAAGTTGGTTACTAAGAGTGTTTTCCTTTCCAGAGAGGTATTCCATCAAGCCAAGGTAGTGTTGTTGTAGTACCATCAGCTGTACTGTTTTGATCCTTCCTTTGACAAAGGCTACAAGTTTATTGAGGATGCAGGAACCAAAAGTTAAAACAATTAGGCCCTATTAGTATAGAGAGCAAGCTAGTTAGCCAAGGTGATTGATTAAACCAAGATTCAAACCTTCCTTGCTGTGCCTCTCTCCCCCACCTTCTTTGAGTTAGTCCTTCTCTTAACTTTACTAAGGAATCTCGTGCCACTCCTCTGTGATTAGTATAAAAACAACATTCTTTCCTTAAGGCAGCATACACCCCCCCATTGTAAAACCAATAAAAAACCCTTTTTTTTTTTTTTTTTTTTTTTTTTTTTTTTTTTTTTATAATTATAGTGGCTGTATTTGTGATTCCCATTGTTATTAAGGTAGCTAGGGATATTGTAGTTATTGGTTCTCTTTCCTGTATTCTGTGTTTCTCATTTTCCCAATACATGTATATATTTTTTTCACGGTGGTAGAGTATTTTAGGTACTATTAAAACTTGGATGCAAAACTCAGCACTCTCATTAAACACTTCTAGTGCAAGACAGGGAGTTAATCCTGTCTTTGAACATATCCACCATCCATCTTGTGCTGGTATAATCCATTTGTTGTGGGTTTTGTCTAACTGCTCTAGTTGCACACTGCAGAATCTCATTTTTGGTGGTGGTACCTTTCCTTGACATGTTCCTCGCCCTCTCATCTGTTAAAGGGTAATTCCCTTTCTTGTTTCTTTCCATCTGCACCGTACTGAGGGGGCCCCTTTATCTCCCGCTTCAGTAGAAGTTTTCCCGCTCCCCGGTTCCTTCTCCTCTCCTCCCTTATACTGCCACGCCACCCGCCACACGTGGTTCACTCGCTGTCCCAGAGACATTCCTCACAGCATTGTACCGAAGGGTTCACCCCAAGGCTTGCTCCGTGAGCTT
>NW_008614229.1:0-238 GCF_000691845.1 Merops nubicus | reverse complement strand
AAAAATCTCAGATGGGGTAGAAACCAGCCCCTGAGCTATCACCCATTGGATGCATGCCCCCGCAGGGCCTGATTTCAGCTTCAGGCCCGCTTCCTTACTTAAGGTTTTCAGTACCTTAACCACCCGCACCGTGTCCGACATCCTCTGGCCAAACCCGCGCCCCATAGTGCCCGCACACGAGTCCTGCTCGTGGCCCGCTCTCTGATCACGCCGGGGTCACCACTTGTTGTCGCCAACA
>NW_008614228.1:2947-3942 GCF_000691845.1 Merops nubicus | reverse complement strand
TACGGCGCCGGGTGCAAGGGGGATCGCGCCTCCAAGCTCGTACACCGAGGGGACAGACAATGAGCTACGGCGCCGGGTGCAAGGGGGATCGCGCCTCCAAGCTCGTACACCGAGGGGACAGACAATGAGCACTACATGGGGTAAAATCATCCATATTCATTAGGTTTCACAAGAATAGGTGGGAACATGATAATTATTTCTGGAAACTCATTATCATAAGTGTCCACCCACTCGCCCCTGCGCTTTGCTTCCAGGTGTTTGCAGGCCGGGGTCTCCAGGATGAAGGCCCCAAGTCTTCCTCAGGGTTGAACTTTTTACCTTTGTTCTGAGAGCACGCACAGTGTCCATTGCTTTTGCAGGAACAGGCTGTTGTACCAAACGGTTCCTGTCAACCTTGACAGGCGCCCATCTTATCAAGAGGTTTCAGAGGTTCCAGTCCCTCCTGTCTGCCCGTTCTGCGTTAATCACACAGTTCGCAGGGGCTCTGACAACACACGAGCAGTTTATCTTCATCTTGCCCAAGTTATGGGGCTCAGTGCGTAAACGAGTAGCTGTTCATCACACATTCTGCACCAGTAGGTGACCTATTTGACCTTGGTGGGGGACAAGCACGTGAGCATGAGCCTTGACTATAGCTAAGAGTGTTCATTGCTTGTTTCAGGAGAGCTAGGATTGAAGAATCATCTACTTCTGCAGTGAAACAGCTGTAAAATGGTGTAAAAACACATAGCGGACTCCTCGCAGAAGAAAATCCTGCATGTAAGGGATGTGTTTACACTCACTGATGTGGGTGAGATCTTTGGTGTCGACTTCAATGTCTGATATAGGAATATGCTTGTTAAAAACAGAGTTGTGAGAGGGAATTAAGGTTGAGCAGTAGGTTATGATCTCTTTGCTCCTATCAAGAGAAGCTGGTGAGTAACCATAACTACAGGTCTTTTAGTGTGAGGTACCACAAACTTGTATTTGGTTATAATGGCATTATTCTGATGGGG
>NW_008614228.1:0-2880 GCF_000691845.1 Merops nubicus | reverse complement strand
AGGAACTCCCCAAATGAAAAATTATTGACAAAGTAATCTGAGCAAGGAAGGATGGTAGGAGCGGCTGAGCAACCTGCTTAGTGGAAGCTGAGGGGGCCCTGCAGCTACAGTTTTAAGGACTCTGAAGATCCTTGTGAGCTTTATGAATACCTTCATGTGTCATATTCATTGGAATGGGAATATTGAGCAGGAGCCAGTGGGAGTTATATTTCAGGATGCCTCTGAAAATCTTAGGATGGTTTGAGTTGGAAGGGACCTTAAAAGATCATCTAGCCCAACCCCCATGCAGTAAGCAGGGACACATTCCACTCGATCAGGTTGCCAGAGGCTCATCCAACCTGACCTGGAATGTTTCCAGGGATGGGGCACCTCCCACCTCTCTGGGCAAAATGTTCCAGTGTTTCACAACCCTCATTGTAAAAAGTTTTTTCCTTATATCTCGTCTAAATCTCCCCTCTAGTAGATAAAAACCATTTTCCAGGGATGGGGCACCTCCCACCTCTCTGGGCAAAATGTTCCAGTGTTTCACAACCCTCATTGTAAAAAGTTTTTTCCTTATATCTCGTCTAAATCTCCCCTCTAGTAGATAAAAACCATTATCATAGAATCGTAGAATGTTTTAGGCTGGAAGGGACCTCTCGAGGTCGTCTGGTCCAACCTCCCTATACAAGCAGGTACATCTCTACCTAGGTCAGGTCGCCCCCTGACCTTGAATGACTCCAGGGTTGGAGCCTCCACCACCTCTCTGGGCAGTCCATTCCAATGATCTATTGCTCTTTATATTAAAGAATTTTTTTCTAATGTCGAGTCTAAATCTTTCCTCTCCTAGTTTAAAACTATTACTCCTTGTCCTGTCATTACAAAGGCTTTTGAATAGATTTTCCCCCACCTTCATGCAGGCCCCTTTCAGGTACTGGAAGGTCACTATAGACCCCTGGAGCCTTCTCTTCTCCAGGCTGAACAGCCCCAACACCATAAACCTGTCCTCATAGGAGAGATGCCCCAATCCCTTGATCATTTTTGTAGCCCTCCTTGACCCACTCCAAGAGGTCCAGGTCTTTCTTACGCTGAGGACTCCAGAGCTGAACACAGTACTCCAGGTGGGGTCTCACGGGAGAGTTCCCTCCCTGGCCCGGCTGGCCACACTTCTTTGGTGCAGTCCAGGATATGGCTGATTTTCTGGGCTGCGAGTGCACGCTGCTGGCTCATGTTGAGCTTCTCATCCACCAGTAACCCCAAGTCTTTCTCCACAGGGCTGCTCTCAATCCCATCATCCCCCAGTCTTTATTGATACTGAGGATTGCTCTGATCCAGGTGCAGGACCTTGCACTTGGCCTTGTTGAACCTCCTGAGGTTCACGTGGGTCCACTTTTGTCCAGGTCCTTCTGGATGGTATCCCATTCCTCAGGTGTGTCAACTACACCACTCACCTTGGTGTCATCTGCAGACTTGCTGAGGGTGCACTTGATCCCATTGTCTATGTCATTGATGAAGATACTAAACAGCACTGGTCCCAGTATGGACCCCTCAAGGATTCTACTTGTCACTGATTTCCATCTGGACATGAAGTTGTTGACCACTCCCCTCTGGATGCAACCATCCAACCAATTCCTTATGCGCTGAACAGCCCATCTGTCAAATCCATATCTTTCCAATTTAGAGAGAAGGATGTTGTGGAGACCCAGGTCAAATGCTTTACAGAAGTCCAGATAGATGACATCCATAGTTCTGTATTTGTCCTCTGATATAGTCACTCCATCATAGAAGGCCACTAGGTTCATCAGGCAAGAATTGCCCTAGGTGAAACCATTCTGGCTATCTCAAATCACCTCCTTTTTCTCCCCAGGTGCCTTGCTTAGCACAGCTTCTAGGAGGACCTGTTCCATGAAGTCCCCAGGCACAGAGGTGGGTTGGTAGTGCCCAGGGTCCTCCTTTCTATCCTTTTTAAAAAGAGGTGTGATGTTTCATTTTTTTCCAGTCACCAGGGACTTCACCTGACTGCCGTGATTTTTCAAGTATCATGGAGAGTGGCTGGGAAACTACATCAGACAATTCCCTCAGGACTCTGGGATGCATCTCATCAGGTCCCATAGACTTCTGTATGTTCAGGTTCCTCAAGTGGCCACGAACTTGATCATCTCTTACAGTGGGAAGGACTTTGCCTCTCAGGTCTTGAAATAAGCAGTTAACGCTCTTAGCTATAGTCAAGGCTCATGCTCACGTGCTTGTCCCCCACCAAGGTCAAATAGGTCACCTACTGGTGCAGAATGTGTGATGAACAGCTACTCGTTTACGCACTGAGCCCCATAACTTGGGCAAGATGAAGATAAACTGCTCGTGTGTTGTCAGAGCCCCTGCGAACTGTGTGATTAACGCAGAACGGGCAGACAGGAGGGACTGGAACCTCTGAAACCTCTTGATAAGATGGGCGCCTGTCAAGGTTGACAGGAACCGTTTGGTACAACAGCCTGTTCCTGCAAAAGCAATGGACACTGTGCGTGCTCTCAGAACAAGTGTAAAAAGTTCAACCCTGAGGAAGACTTGGGGCCTTCATCCTGGAGACCCCGGCCTGCGAACACCTGGAAGCAAAGCGCAGGGGCGAGTGGGTGGACACTTATGATAATGAGTTTCCAGAAATAATTATCATGTTCCCACCTATTCTTGTGAAACCTAATGAATATGGATGATTTTACCCCATATAATGCTCATTGTCTGTCCCCTCGGTGTACGAGCTTGGAGGCGCGATCCCCCTTGCACCCGGCGCCGTAACCCATAATAAACACACCTGCTTTGTAGCCCTCCCAGAGTTACACAGCTTGTTTCCACACCTCAGTCTTACAATTCATCAGCTCAGGAGGTGTGGGAAGAGAGCTTGCCAGT